>NW_023416967.1:5085-8611 GCF_002922805.2 Oryzias melastigma | reverse complement strand
TCTTCAAGAGGGAACTTTGGACAGGAAGAAGTCTCACACCAAAACAATGGAAAGTTCTGGCATTTTAATGCAGATTTGAACCATTTATGTGTTTTATACTTTACAACAATCAGATCAGCTTCTGGCCGAAAGTATAGTTAGTCTGAAGTTAAGTGTAACGAGTTTTCCTTTCACAGATGGAGTCAGTTATGAAGTGGAGGACGTGCCTGAGAATTACGATGACGTTGAAGACATCTCTGCTAATGTGCAGACCACAGCTGACGTCCACAATCAGCTTCAGGCCACATCTAAGAGCACCACAGTGCCACCTGAAGGCCAACAGAGAGATGAAGATTACCTTGAGCCGAATCAGGATGGGTGAGACCAAAAGAGGGCAAAAATCTGCTCAAACTAAACTCAGATGGAATATTCTCCATTTCTAAAACACCATTTAAAGGACTCAAATCTGTGGATTTAGGAGTAATAAAATAAATCTGAATTATTTGTACCATTTTTTAACTTTTTTTTTTTTTCGTTTTTCTTATTTGTGCTTTATTAAAATGCCAACTTGGATTTAGTTATTTGTTCAAAAACTATCAAACATCTAGTGGTTAGAAAGGAATATTCAACATCTTATTTAACCTCTTCATGATAATTTCTGAACATGGATATTTTTATGAACTTTAAAAAAATATGAATTTTAACCATTTATTTCTTATAATTAATTTATAATTTTCCTTGTTTTCAAGTAAGTATGAATGCAAAACCTTAAAATACAAAACATCTCTTCACTATGAAACTTTTGCTTCAGCTTTTGTTTGATAAATACATCTCTTTCTGCATATTCAAATGATGTTCTTGTTCTACTGATCAGTAAAAATGCACCTTAATCATGCTTTTAATAATAAGGATGTTTTTTGTCACATCAAGTTTTATACGATATTTTACTTAACTATTTTGGACAAAGCTGTTTTCAGAATGTTTTTCTTTTTAAATTGTGATTCTGCATTACAGATTTTTTTTCTTTTTCTCATGTTTGACAGATTTTATTTGTTTCAAACTTGAGGGTTATTGAGCTCAAATGCACACGTCTTAAACTAAAATGTATGGGTGATCAAGAGTTCATCAGTCAATCTTTCATGAGTTGACTTTTTATGAAAACTGGACTGAGTGACTCCTCCTCCACGGGCATTTCAAAGAAGCCAAAATCCCATAAACCTTTACAGTGAAATTAACAGCTGTTACTCAGTCATTCTATTTGACAGAATAACCATTCTTGCTATAAAAACTTTTTTCTATAGCATATACCATTTTTTTATGGGTGACGTCACTCTCACTCAGTTCAGTCCTCATATGCAGTTAATGGTTTCAAGCTTTTTTTTGGTCTCATTTGACAAAATAAAATTTTTTCAATGTGTCAAAAAAGTTTGGTTTATTTTTTTTATTATTATTATTATATTTTAGTAACTTTTATACATTTTCTCAGTTTAAGCTTAAAAACTAAACTGTACATATCAATTTGATTTTTACTGACATTCGTTTTAATGATCACAAAACAGACGTAAAACTAGAAGGTGGCAGATGATCTCAGTCCTTTTTCAGTGTTCCAAAAAAAGTGAATTAATGTTTGTGTATACTGTAACAAAGAGACCAAATGTGTAAAAAGTTAACTCTGTAAATGTTTGTTTTATTTTTTTCATTCTAAATTATTTTCTTCAGTAAAAAAAAACCTCAAAGGACATCCTCATTTATCAATCCATTTTTTATTTCACATCTTCTTTTCTTTGCTGTTTTAAATATTTATGACTTCATGTTTATTATGTATGTTTGTGTTATGATGTGCTGTTTTCTCTAGTAACTTGTAAGGACTCTCAGCATGATTCCTTTGGAAATGGCTCAGATGTTGAGTATCAAACTGTATGTTAAATATCTTATATATAGTTTGATACACAGCACAATAAGCCGTTTTTCTAACATACTTCACCTTTTTGCTTGGTAAGTATTTAAGGTTTAAATGTTAAGTTTTGGTTCTTCATTTTCCAACATTGACATTTTCCTGGGAACCCTTAAACTGGGACGAAACTACAGATTGTCTGATGGAGAAGCCTTACAGTAACTCCAGGAAGGGCGTTTTGCTTTTTGAATCAACGTTAGAACTTCTGAGGACAGCCATTCTTTCACGAATGTTTGCAGGATTAAGGTCAAAGTGATGATTTTTTCTTGTGGCTGCAGGTCAGAATATCTGAATTCCAGTGTTTGAATGTGCAAGTGAATAATTTTACTAAATGTCATCTGTTCAATAAAGGTAATGGTTTAAAGTCAAGAAATAAACAAGCAGTTTTAAGGCCAACATTTCAGCCAACTAACAAAGTTAAATTCTCTTTCTGAGATGAACATTTTCTTAAAAATGTTTTTTCCCTTAAAACAAAAAAAAATAATTTGTCAGAATTAAATAATTTTAAAATGGTATTTTTCTGGTTTAATGTTTTTTTGTTCATGGGGAGTTGGATAATGTGGGCAAAATGGTCCCGTTGTTATTCTCAGACTTGAATTATGACTTAGTATTTTTTGTTGAAGACAGCTTATTTATCCATCTATTGTATAAGAGAATAGAACCGTGACCCCTTCCCTCCTTCCAAACAGGAAGTGTCCGCTGGCTTCAAGAAGGCATAATCCCAAATGATGGATGGCGCACACTTTATTTTACTACTTTCTTTTAAGGCCAGATGTGCTCTACAGTCACAGTTCCATTCAATTATTCACACAGTGACTCCACTGCCGAATGCTGGCACAAATCTATAGCAATATAGGAGCAAAATGAGGCTCAGTGTCTCGCTCAAGGAAACTTCGACACGTGGGCAAGGCTAGTCCCCACATCAAAATGTTCAAAGCACTTGATTGGCCAACTACTGCTCATGATGATGTCTGTTTCCAACGTAGTGACACCTTTTTCATAAAAAATTGACAACTTATTTGGCTTGATTTGGTTGGAGGAGAAATAAACATTTTTTTTAGAGGTGGGTCAAGTCATTGCTTTCCAAGTCATAAGAAAGTCTCAAGTCTTTGTCCTCAAGTCCGCGTCAAGTCCCAAGTCAAAAGCAGGAAAGTCCCAAGTCGGGTTCTACACCAAGACCAACAGGTCTCAAGTTGAGTCTGATTCCTACTGTTGAATGTTTCAAGTCCTTTCAAGTCATTTCTATCACAGAGTTATATTTACACACACCATGTATGCTTTTTGGAACTGTATTTATTTATCAAAAATATTAGCTGAATTCCCTATGAGTGGATGCATTCCCACTTCAAAAATCATGAAATATCCTGGAAAGCCATGTTTACCTCTTTGTTTAGGCCATATTCACCCTGAGTGAGTTCTTAGATCAACACCACATCAGACAAAGACATAAAATCATACTGAATAATTTGAGGTTCACATAAATGAAACTAACAGGTGCACAGAGAGAATATACAAACTCAACACACAAGGGTTCCCTCTGGAGCTTTAACTGAAGATCTCTTGCTTTAAGGCAATAGTGCATATTGAATAGTT
>NW_023416967.1:0-3833 GCF_002922805.2 Oryzias melastigma | reverse complement strand
AACCCCTCATTATGGGGTCTTTGGGAGGCATGCAAGGCTACCTGTTGACTGGGTGACTGGCCTCAGCCCTGGTACTTCACACCACACCTTGGAGGGTGAAGAAACACCATGAAGCACTGAAACATGCCAACCAAGCTGTGAAAGAGCACTCTGAGGACAGGCGTGGACCAGAGCAAACTCGCTACAATCGTAATGCCAGATTGGTGCCTTTGCTCCCAGGAGAACGTGTGCTAATCCGGAACTTCCGTTGGAGGTCTAAAGGAAAGCTGGCGCCTAGGTCGGGGTCTGAGCCATTTGTGATCGTGAAACAACTGGGGGAGGATCACCCCACCTACCTCGTTCACCCTGAAGGTAAAGACGCCCCAGCCCGGACTGTGCATAGAAATAATCTGCGGCCATGCCTTCTACAGGGTGATGCAGAGGCTCACCATCCTGCACCAGAAGTGACTCCACCAAGCCTCCCACCTCCTACACACTGGCTTCCTAGGCTGATCCTGAATCAGGTTAACCCAACAGAGCAGGTAGCTGTACCAGCAGCAGCTCCAGAGCAGGACTACCCTCCAGAAAGGGAAGATGCCTCAGAGCCTGAATTGAGGCGCTCCCATCGCTCCAATCTGGGTAAGCCCCCTGAACGATATAGAGACTGATTGGCCGGGACGACCACATTTAAAAGCTGGGGGAAAATGTCAGAAAGTAAACGGTTCAGTTTGTCCACTCATTGTGTTTTGTTGATTTGTGGTTTGTTTTATACACTTTTGTGCATGCTTTGTGGTGATGTTTTATTTGTTTTGAAATGAGATGGGACTGAACAGACTAATGACATGATGACACTCAGCTGTGCTCAGTCACACCTGGCGAACACTTAAGTCAGAGCAGGGGACTCAACGGGAGGCCCACGGAAGCGCAGAGTGGAAGGACGCAGAGAGCTCGCACTCCCAGACTGGACGCAGGAACCAGGGACCAAATCCGCCCTGCGACAGAGAGGGCACGGCTGGAGAGGCGCGGGAGCCACCTGTAGTTCGTGTCCGAAGAGGAAGCACGGGACAAGTGGCGCGACGCCGAGCCGCGGAGCTGTGAGCCCGAGCACGAGCGGATGCAGCGGGAGATCACTGTCAACGCCTGACTGAGCTAAGTAAAGGAACGTGAAAACGTCACCGTGTGAGCACGAGGTCGATGCTGCTGTTAGCCCGACAGTAAATCTACGCCGGTGTGTCTCTAGGGCCGGCGAACCAGGAAGTGCAGCTGCCAGCGCGAGCCACAGGAAGGAAGAGGAGCACCCGCTCTCCTCACAGACTCTTTGTTTTAATTTTGTTTTATCTTCAATCATTTTAAGAGGACATTTTGAGGGCTACTAAATTTTACTTTTTTTATCCTGGTGATTTTTATCCTTTGTCTTTTTTTTTAAAAAAAGAATCCAGCCCATTTTTTTTAATTGTTCTTAAACCTCTTAAAATTTTAACATTTTTTTATTAAAATTATTTTACACTCTTTGAACGAACTGTGCTTCATTTCTGGACAATCATTGTGATCCTTGAACCTGAATGGTCATTTGACCTCACACAGACACAGCTGGTGCACAATCATGTTGCTGACCACAGAACTACTACATTCCCCCCTCTAGCTATTACTGTCACTGTTGTTTTGAGCATTTAGCTAAATGCGGTTGTTTTAGCATTTGGGCGCCGCCTCCCGGGGGGAGAGGCAAAGTAGCTTCTGGCAGGGAGGGGAAGAGTGGGAGCAGACCTAGAGCAGAAAGGCTCATCAAAGAAGACATGAATACACAGACACACGCTAAAGGCAGCTCACAGTGATACTGAATAGATAAAATGCGTATGGTGAAAAATGTTGTACCGAACTGTGGAACAGGTATCGAACGGTTCGGTTTTATATTGAATACTGTTGCATCCCTACTATATATATATATGTGTGTGTGTGTGTGTGTATGAATGTATATATGTGTGTATATATATATATTGGGGCTGTCAGATTTGTCGCGTTAAAAACGCATTAATCTGACGTGTGCTTGACGCCGACAATTTTTTTGACGCATTAATCGCGGACTTTCTCATACGTGCCTTTCCATACCGCGCGCGCGGGCGTCCCGCCTTCCAACTCACCGGCTGCTCTCACACTAGATCACGAGCGGGTCTCCAAACACCGAGCTGCGAGCTAAAACCGGCCGGCGCTAGGACCTGGAGAGCTCCTCCACCCTAACCCGGCTCCGGTTCGCGTCCAGTACCACGTCTGGTGGTGCCGGCTCGCGTCCGGCTCCGAGAGCTGCGCACCCCCGACGTTCCGAACAGCAAGCTCACCGGGGAACGCTTTAAATGTTCTGGAGGTTTCAGCGTGATCCAGCCCCAGTCTGTCTGCCGGCATATTCATCCGTGAGCTCCGCTGGACACGTCGGTGCATCGATGTTTTAAATGTTTTAAAAAACAAAAGTTCATTGGAAATGATAAATCTCTATTTNCTGGTGGTACCGGCTCGCGTCCGGCGCCGCGTCCCGAGAGCTGCGGAGCCCCGACGTGCCGAACAGCAAGCTCACCGGGGGACGTTTTAAATGTTCTGGAGGTTTACGCATGATCCAGCCCCAGCATAGCGGTCTGTCTGCCGGCATATTCATGGCGTGAGCTCCGCTGGACACGTCGGTGCATCGAGCTGCAGCCAGAGAACGCGGCGGCAGTAACAGACTGTCAAACTATCCACAGAGTATCCCGCTTTTCTCAGTCTTTAATGTTTTAAAAAAACAAAAGTTAATTGGAAATGATAAATCTCTATTTCATTTATTACTGTAGTTCAGCAGAGGAGGAAAAGATTTGGTCCTGACAAAAAATGAACATTAAAGTGTTATGGAAATGTTATTTTTGATGTTTTTTATTTTATTTTACTGAACGTTGATTGAAGTTTTGAATTTAAAATGCCCTTCACTTGGACTTGGGCTTTTGTTAGGCATTTTATGTTACAGCCTTTTATTGTTAAGAAAGTTTATCTCAATACAATGTTACAAAATAAAGTATTTCTGATGAAAACTATTAATTTTGCCATTCCTGTTTTTATAATTAATGTAGAACTACTAAATTCCACGAAGCACACATTTTTTTCCTAAAAAAAAGGCCACATATTAATATGCGATTAATTGCGAGTTAACTCAAGCCAAAATGCGATTAATCGCGATTAAAAAATTAATCGCCTGACAGCTCTAATAGAAAGTATTATGTCTCTTATGTATGGAGACTTGTGGGCTGACCAAAACAAGTCCTTAAGCGCTGGTGGAACCGTTCTCCCTCCTCTACCTGCTCTACCCTGACCCTGGACACCTGGATCAGGTGGGTTTCATCGATAAGAAGCAGCACAGAAAGGGCAGATTAAAACCTCCAGACCTGTACTAAGATGCCCTGGGGCTAAAAGTGTTTAGCACAACAGAAAATGTGTGTGATGATTAGTTTTCTCAAAATGAAACTAAGCCAGAGTCTCTTAGCCAACCACAGAAGTCCAGACTACAGTTAGAGAGTGGATCAGAGCAGTCACCTACTGTGAGGCATATGTGCTTCTGTTAGAGCTGCCAGGGAAAAAAAGTCTGAATGGCTTTTGGCAACGAGAATCCTCTCAGCAGCAAACTTTGAAAATCCCTACTCTTTCAGTCAGCTGCAAATTGTGCAGTTTCTGATTAAAAAGAGGGTGTGTTAAACTGACACTAAGATATATGAAGCAGCACACAGGTACCACCTGTAGGAGTTTACACACTCAGCTCCTCGGGCAGTTGAAGACCCTCTAACTTTCATGCCTGAGAGTCAAAGAATAAGGAACTATTTTCCTTACTGCACATTCAAAAT
>NW_023416966.1:76042-78350 GCF_002922805.2 Oryzias melastigma | reverse complement strand
CTGATTTTGAATCTGTTGCTGGTGACATGGGGCGATGTGAGCGTGAGGAGAGTGTGAAGCTGATCCACGAGCTGTTCCACACTTTAATGCTGTTGCACTGGAGTCATAGTTGATTTATTAACTAACCAGCTCAGTGGCCATGTGGTAGAGTGTCCGCCCTGAGATTGGAAGGTCATGGGTTCAAATCTTGGCCGAGTCATACCAAAGACTCTAATAATGGGACCCAGTGCCAGTTGGATTGGGGGGCTAAACCACTAAATGGTTCCTGAGCGCGGCTGAGTCTGCAGCTCACCGCTCCCCCAGTGAATGGGTCAAATGCAGAGAACAGATTTCACACATCAAGGTGTGTGACAAATACTGAGACTTTGACTTTAAGCATGTTTTTGGACTATAGGAGGAAGCTGAAGAACGTGAAGAAAACCCACAAGAACATACAGAAAGGTCCCAGCTGGGAATTGAACAAGGGTCTTCTCGCTGTGAGTGCTGACCACTGCACCGCCATGCAGCTTGGGCACATCTTCTCACATTTTTGTTAACTTCCCTTGTTTTATAATCAATACATTTCTTTATTTCTGAAATGAGATTGACATGACTGTGTGTGATTGCTTGTTGTATCATCCGTGCTTGAAATAAACCAAGAAATCAAATCAAATCAAACGTCCTTCCAAACACAAGCACACGTTCCTGCCGTTTCCTGTCAGTCATTAGGAAAACTCCAAAGAGAAACACATGAAAATGAATACCACGTACACTGAGAATCCCTCTAAATTAAAACCGTGAAGGTGTTGGAGCTCCGTGGTGATAACAGGACGCCACACAAAGACAGCCTTTGTATTTCAGGGTTAAAGTCCGGAGTTTTCATTTTAAAGTGAATGGAAATTAAATCTGTTCATGGCGGCAAAGGTTTGTTGGAGTCTGTCCTCCTTTATCTCCTCTTCTCTATTTTCAACGCAGTTTTGAAAAAAATGAGAAGTTTATGCAAATGTAGCTCTTTGGAGGAAAACATCTTTTGATGTAAACATAAGCGAACTCTTCATGGGTAAAGACTGCCCTCTATGGGTTTAACACCTGAACTGCAGCTGCTGCCTTTCTTTGACAATAATTAACTACATTTTACAGCCTGACAGACTATTAGAGTCTTTACATTAAATATCTTCTGAACAGGATAAAGTTTTTAATAACTCTATTCTAATCTTTCAAAGTGGTTGGTGCTGATTATTGACTGTATATACAGTAGAGCTGTTTCTCTCCATATACAGTCAACTGGAGAACTCCTGAGTGACCTTCAGCGTTCCTGCATGGATGTGGATTTAGCCTCCAGTGATGATGCCACACCCTCTTAGATAAGATCTGACACACGAAGTCTGTCAGGTTATCTACCGTGTTCTTGTTCGGCGTCACACGTGTGTTCTCTCAAATCCAGACTTTGGAGCTCATCTGCACGATGAGTCAGAGAGGAGATCCTCTGAGGGAGCTCGGAAGACACAACAAGAGCATCAAGTGAAAATATGCACATCGTTTTACATCTGTTCTTACAAGCTCCAAATGTTTTCTGGAAACAGAGAATGGATCCACTGTCTATTTAACTACTGATAAAACAAATCTCACCTTTAGTTTATTATTGGTTTTTTAATCATTTATGGATGCTTTACTACTTAGTTAAAGTAAATAACTGAATCCATATTTCCAGGAAAAGAGTTTTGGAAATAAACAAACAATTACGTTTTCTTGCTGTCATTTGATGATTTGTTGCACCGGTTTGCAAACCAGCTTCCTTTAAAGCTGTGAATTTAGAATTTAGACATTTGACTCATTTGTTCCTCTCTGAAGCGGCTCCAGGACTTTTTCCTGTTGTCGCTAAGTGACTGTAAAGAGTTGCTAATTTGTTTATATGTAAAATTATATTTCCAAGAAGGAAATGAACAAGAATGCAGATTCATACCAGTGGCAGACTTAGCAGTTTGGAGGCCTTAATGCCAAATTAACCTTAAAAATTAAGAAAAAAACTTCGGTCAGCCGAAAATGCTAGCATGTAGCTGGAAAAATAGTTTAACTTCAAAATATTATAAAAAAAAAACAGAAAAAAGCCTAAATTAGCCAAAACAGCTAACATATGTAGCTAAACTATTAGCTAAACTCTAAAATAGCCTAAATAATCTTAGTAAATGCCAAAATCATCCAAAAGGCTATCAGAATGACAATTTTTAAAACTTTAAAACTGTAACTTTTAAACATAATTATGATTAATAAAAAGGAATATTTTTCCAGAATAAATCAACTTAAACCTTAAAGAACTTTCAATATTTTA
>NW_023416966.1:73856-75610 GCF_002922805.2 Oryzias melastigma | reverse complement strand
TAAACCGGCCAATCAGGAGCCAGCTTAAAAGTGACCAATCAGGGGCCACCTTTAAAGCTTTAAACCAGTTATTCTTAACCATGGGGCCGGGGCCCAATCTTTGTCTTCGAGCGCCCCCTGGTGGCCCCCGAAAAAAAAATCTGTCCTGAACCTGTGGGCCGGGAGGGCTGTGGGACCTGAATGCAATTTCCTCCCATTTGGTGGAAGTTTATTTATTAAAATTTTTTATAAGGTCTTTTTAATGCTGCTGTTATAAGTTGGACGTCATACTTTCGCACTGATCAATTTAGATAAATCTTTCAATTTAATGAAAGGGGGGGGAGATGAAATTAATCTGACGGCTGCAAGGCAGAGCAGAGCGCCCGCGGTGGAGAGGTAGTGCGAATCGAAACTGTCTGCTATTATAAATCCCAGATGGAGGAAACAGATTATTATTTTATTATGTTATAGGGTTCGACACGAGTTTACTACAACAACTACCATTGTCAAAGAATCGGGAAACTCAGCATTTCTCCACGAAAGTCCTGCCTGCCGCTGTAATGAGAGACGAGCAGCAGAGTCGACAGACACGCCCCCACCTGTGAGGAGACCTAAAATCCAGCTGGATCAAACATGTCACCAGGAGTGAAAGTAAACCGGAACGCTCCGGTAAAAGATTTGGAGGCGGAGCACCGCTCCGGCGGGAGAGATCAGCTGAGCAGAAGCTGTGGTCACTCTTATTCTCGTTCCCGGGCCATCATCCGCTTCACTTGTTAACATTCTGCGTGTCTCCAATTCATCGCCATCTAGAGCGATCTAATCTAATCTAATCCCGATCTACTGTGACAACAGTCATGGATGATGACGCACCTTCGTGACTCTTTTTCCCTTCTGACTTTTTAAAGAGAGGCGCGCTCTTTTTTATGATTACTCTAGTCTTTTCTACTTTTTTCTCTTTCCCCGCCCTGCGGGCGCGCACGTGGACGGACGGAGATATGCTGTGTGTAAAGGCGCACGTGGACGGACGGAGATATGCTGTGTGTAAAGGCGCACGTGGACGGACGGAGATGTGCTGTGTGTAAAGGCGCACGTGGACGGACGGAGATGTGCTGTGTGTAAAGGCGCACGCGGAAGGATGGGGATATACTTTGCGCGGGCACAGTCGCCACAAGGTGGGGGTGCTTTGAGTGACATTGCTGGCGCGCACATGACAGGTATGGAAGTGCGCTATGTATGCACGCTCCGCACCTGCACTAAGCGCGTGCAGGTGCGGGCGGTCTTGTTCAGCAGAACATGAATGGATTATGAGACTAGATCAGAGATCTCCAACCTGAGGCCCTGGAGCCACATGCAGCTCTTTCCCTCCTCCATTGTGGCTGTTTGGGTTTAAAAAAAACAACAATTTGAATAAATGATGTTTTTTTATCATTGATTCATTTACTTTAATTATTTACACTTTATTACTTCTGCTTAGATTCAGCTTAGATTTGGGGTGGCACACCAAAATATGACCTATATTTTCTAAAGTCATTCTACTAAACAACCTGTAGGAAAATATCAGAAGATATCAGCTGATATACTTTGATCTATGTGTCTATATTTCATGTTAGTAATGTGCATAGATGAATAAAAGTACAGTTAACATTTTGATTTGCACAAAAATGTACTGTAGTTTTATTTTCCAATTAGACAGGAATCACCATGGACTGTGATGGTTGCAGATGATTTTTACTGAGAGCAGCCATGAAACAGTGGGACTGAAGAAAAGACAGGAA
>NW_023416966.1:71218-73419 GCF_002922805.2 Oryzias melastigma | reverse complement strand
TTTCTTCTTTTGTCTTTACTCGGCTCATGTTCTGCTGCTACTGCTGTGTACTTCAGAGCTACCTAATCTATGGGAGGGCAACTGCACTCAGGCCTGGATCATTGCTGACAAGGTGAGACTGAACAGGGAGAAAGTCCTGATCTAGCACAGACCGTTATGGCCTGACTGCTGTGAGAAGGACCTGAGGGGATTTGCAGGAGTCGTCTCTGACCTGGAACTGGAAGGAGTCACTGTTGTGACCAGAGCCAAAGTGGCGGTACCAGACGGTGCCATCGTTCACATCCTGCTGGGTGAAAGAGGTTGTACGCGTGAAGCCTCGCTCGTCCACCAGGGAGGGCTGCCAGCCATCAGGTGGGCTGTCGGCAGGCATGGACACCAAAACCACCTCACCTGGAGGGAAGGATGAAGGTGATGTTACATCCTTTCACGCCTGAGGTTAGCATCATGTAAGTTCACACATTTTCACACAGTAACATGGAGGGAAGCGTGTACCGTATCGGGGCCGTCCCTCTGCAGTCAGGATGCTGTAGACAAGCTCGTCAGAGCGGACTCCTTTATACTCCGCCTGCAGATACTTCCTGTCAAGCTGCACCGTCCCCCCCTCCCTTACCCAGGTTTTGGGTTGAAAGAGTGTGTGGGACTGCAGAAACAAACACAAAAGTCACATGGCAACAATCGTTGTCAAATTCTGCACAGAAGTTGTTTTCAAAAGAGGTTCACTGCAGCAAACAACCCGGCTTCATTTTTCCTCAACACTGAGTCCAGTGTATCTACTGTCACTGCACTTACAGCCTCAGTCACAACTGCCCTAACAGCTGGACACAGGCAGTCTGTGGTTTTCCCCCCACTCCAATTCATGTGCTTGTCAAGTGGTAATTTCTTCATATTTAATATAATTAAAGTTAAAACTGTGTAGTTATTTATTTATAATCCATCAACAATAACCCAGTGGATACAAAAACTGAAACAAGTCTACATGAGAATACCTGACTGTCCAACTGCAACTAAAAACTGATGTTTTTTTGAAACGATGGCTGAGAGTGACAATTATATTTAAATAACGTTAACTACATCTTTGGACGACTGTCTTCATCCTAATACCCTTATTTTGACTGTTTATGTATCTGTTTATATATGGACATGTATGGATATGCGTAAGGATACATGGATGTGTGTGTTTCCACACATA
The DNA here is from genome assembly GCF_002922805.2 of Oryzias melastigma. Taxonomy (NCBI): domain Eukaryota; kingdom Metazoa; phylum Chordata; class Actinopteri; order Beloniformes; family Adrianichthyidae; genus Oryzias; species Oryzias melastigma. Next base: position 72,230 of record NW_023416966.1, on the reverse strand, counting down.
AGAATAGGTCACATAAATGTGAGCATGTGTGTACACATCTCTGCCTTCAGTTTCATACCTGCTAATATGCCCAATCTCAACGCATGTGTGTGCTTGTTACAATTATGTTAACTGTCTGTATTTCTGAATCCTAAGGCAATAAAGTAAAAAATAAAAACAAATAAAATGTTGTGAATCAGGAGCAGACAGAAAACTGCAGTTGAGAAAAGCTTGCCTTTGGCGGGGGTGTCGCTGTGGGGGTGACCGGGCACCAGAGGTGGGGACTCGAGTCACATGACTTGGACTCGAGTCAGACTCGAGTCATGAATTTGGCGACTTTAGACTCGACTTGGACTTTCCTACCTCTGACTCGTGACTTGACTCGGACTTTGATATACATAACTTGTGACTTGACTCGGACTTTAGCCCTCTGACTCGGAAAGACTTGCTATTTTTCCCCCAAATCCACGGATTATAAAGTATATTATAAAGTATATCAAGAAAAAGCCGCGCGCCGCGGTCTCTCTGTTTGTGTATGTTTACATCCGTGTGTGTCGGCCCAACATCCAATCAAATTAGAGCCAGGTTTGATTGATGTGACAGCCCAACCAATCAAATTGCAGAAAAACAAAGCCCTGCCTCCCCTTTAAAACCGCGATTTCCTGCCGGTGTTTTTAGTTCTGGCATAAAAGTTTACAGATGGTCCACAACAAACGGTTTGCAGTTCGAAGAGCATGTGGATATAAGGATTACTCACAGAGATTCAACATCAACCAACTTCATCTGACTGTAGGAGCAGCAAAATCAAGTAAGTTCTGAGTGAAAGCTGGCGCTAGCTTAGCGGCTAACCGCTAGCTGCTGTTAAATGAATGGGACTGTAAACTCTGTTAGCACTGTGACACCGTGCAGCTTAGTATAATCACATTGACAACAGGTGATTTTGACACTTCCACCGCTCAGATCTTTACCTGGGATCTGGGCGGGACGCAAGTGATCATAGCGGGACCAGGAGGGCTGCTGGGGACCCGGGATA
>NW_023416966.1:31340-69986 GCF_002922805.2 Oryzias melastigma | reverse complement strand
CTTTTGACTTGGGACTTGACTCGGACTTGAGGACGAAGACTTGGGACTTGACTCGGACTTGCAAAATGATGACTTGGTCCCACCTCTGCCGGCACTCTCCCTCTTTTTACATTCCATCATCATCCACCTCAGTAGAACTGAGCACAGGTGTCAGCGCACCTCTGCACTAAAAGTTTGCGTGAAATACTTTACATGTATTACACATGAAAATGTGTAATACATGTGTGTGTACATGTGTGTGTTACATGCACAAGTGTGTGTGTGTGAAATTGTGTACTTGTTGACATGTTTGTATGTGAAGATTTTTGGAGCCGACAGGTCTATATGTGTAACATTTGAGTGTGTGTAGACAGGCTCCGCCCTTTTGACTAACACCCACACCTGTCAGTAATGATGATAGAGCTCTACAATACTTCATGCCTCAACTGTTATATAAATATACACAACATTTGTCCAAAGATCCACAATGAACCCAAAGGTCATAAGGTCATGCACTCATACACACACAAAACCGCATTTATGCACGACTTTCCAAGAATTGTGTGTAAGTGATGCCTTTCAATGCTGGGCAAAGTCATTTCAAAGGTGTGAAATCACTAAAAGAGTTTTGAATGCTTTCTTGTAAAAACTGTGTGTGGAAAGGTCAAATAGGAAGGTCAGAAATCATCAATCAGCTAGTTTCTACAGTTCACATATGAACCTTTGTCAGCTAGAAAGCTTTCTTTTTTCTGCATCTGTAATTTAAATCCCTTTCGTCATTGCAAAGCCACAAATAAATGCTTTGAAAGCCTGTAATTAAATGTATGGCAACAAGCAGGATCTAGTCCAGCTGTTGTGGGTCAGTACTGATGATTCATCTTTCCAGATAAATTCCGGTGGTTGGTTCAGATGAAGGCCATTAGTCTGTCCTCCTATCTTACCTTGTGAGCGACATGCACCTGCAGCAGGATGTTCTTGTAGCTATGGCCATCATTGACTTGCAGCACCATGTTGTCCTCCATGTGCTCAGAGCCGTCATGGAGGTACTGGATCTGCTCCCTGGACAGCTCCTCCAGCTTGAACCTATTCAGGCCACGATCGCCATGGAGACGGGTCAGCCGCCCATGACGTGGTGGCGCAACAACCATGACCAAGACATCAGCGGGGTTGTCTGGGTCTTCAACATTCAGAACCAACTTAGACAGACTTGCTCGGCTGCCACGGCCCCCCACGGACAGAGGAGCGAGTGTCACTACCCTGGGAGGCTGTGGGTTCACAGAGCAGAGAAAGGAAACTTTCAGTGTCAGCTGACAGTTTCAGCTAAACCGACATTAAGCAAAATGAAAAAAACTGTTGCAGTACTTCAGAGTGACCTGCAGCCTGACTGGAGAACCCAGGAACAATTATGCTGACACCTGAGTGGTTTGTTTCAGTCGACACAACTCATGTGGTGAGTGAAATCCCACCTCTGTGTGTTTGGCTGAAGACATCTTTGTTCTTGCCTTCATGGCAGATGATGTGTGAAGAGAGGCGGGTGGTCCCGACCTCACCTATGCCACCGTTACATACACAATTGCCACACAAGAAAGAAGCATTGGTAGAGTTTTCAAGATTAGCTGCTGCCACCTGATTTTATTGAAGTCGTTAGCGTGGTTATGAATGTAAACGTTAAGCAAGGATGATGTCATTTACAAAAAAATATCTGGCCGGCAGCAGCTGTGATTGGAAGACATGTAAATTTCTCCGGACAACAAGAGCCACCAGCCGCCCGCTAGCCCAGGGGTGTATAAAAAGCAGGGCATTCTGCACCGCTGTCACTCACAGCTCAGATTCTGAGCACACATCATAAGCTTGTTGTTGAAAAACTGTCTTGTCAAGATTTCATTTGAACTTTTTTTAAAAGTCCGTGGCAACTGCGTAAAACTACTGCATCCAGATGACAAATGCTGCTGCACGGCCACCTGCTAATCTAACTGAGTGCATTTAGGTCACCATGCTGTGGAATTTTGGGATATGTGACCATCAGTATATTCAGACTATCATCCCTCTCTCAGAAAGCCTGACTGTTCTTGTTGGTGTTACTGACTGTTGCCTCTTCAGTTACTGTGTCTGCTGGCGGAGCGCTGACTTTGAGAGGAGTGATGTACTCCAGCTGTGCCTCATCATGAGCACAAAGGCAGAGAAAGCAGAAGCTCTCTGTTCTCAGGGCTGCAGCTTGTCGAAACACGAGAAGGACCAGCACCAAGCCGGCTTTATCTGCCTGGCCATTGTCCCGCCTGATGCCTGCGAGGCGTATTGCCCCTTTCGTGGTGCACGCCTTTGGAAAGGCCTCTGACGTTTGTGGAGAAGGTGCTGTGAAAAAGTGGAGTGGCACAGCATGACTCCTGGTTCCATCCCAACCCAACAAGTCGTCAGTCAACGCCCTGCAGCTGCTGGGCAGACCACATGGAGCTGAGAGAGCAGGTGCAGCATGGGACCCTCAGGCAGCCCCAGCAGCTGGATGCATGCTGTGAGGACGTTTATCCTGATCCTGCTGTGTCATTGTGCTGCTGCTGCTGTGCTGGTGCTACTGCTGTGCTGCTACTGCTGTGCTGCTGCTGTGCTGTTGCTGCTGCTGTGCTGTTGCTGTGCTGCGCTGTTGCTGCTGCTGTGCTGTTGCTACTGCTGCGCTGCTACTGTGCTGCTGCTGTGCTGTTGCTGCTGCTGCGCTGCTGCTGTGCTGTTGCTACTGCTGCGCTGGTGCTGCTGTGTTGCTGCTGTGCTGTTGCTACTGCTGTGCTGCTGCTGTGCTGTTGCTACTGCTGCGCTGCTGCTGTGCTGTTGCTACTGCTGCGCTGCTGCTGCTGTGCTGGTGCTACTGCTGTGCTGCTGCTGCTGCGCCAGCTTCCCAGGATGATTCATCTTTCCTATGCTTGTGCCAGCGTGCACCAGGGCAGTTGGAAATGTGTGGCCTTGTCCTCACTGGCCCCTGAACAGCATCACCCACATGTCATAACTGTGTGCAACTTATATTCTGGGCAGCTGTGGTGCAGCGGTAGGGCAGTCGAATCCTGATCGGAGGTTAGATTCCCGCCTTGGCCACCCATGTGTCAAAGTGTCCTTAGTGAGACACTGAACCCCACATTGCCTCTGATAGGAGGTTGGTACCAGTGTCCAGCAGCGGAGCCACCACCAGAGTGTGAGTGTGTGTGAAATTAAAATAAATGTGCTTAATTTTTCAAAATATAATCAAAAACTGATTGTGTGCTGCCCCTACAGGTTGAATGAAGGTATCACAGTTGAATTTTATGATTAGTCAAACCATTTAAGTCTGATATCATGATCTGCAGCTCCAGTAATAGGCGTGTTTGAGATCCCCCAGCGCCTCGTCAGCGAGACTAAGCTGCTGCAGGAGGGGGCGGGGAAAGGCGCCTGAGATGAAGGTGAATGAGAAGACTGTACGAGATCAAGTAGTTGGGGGTTGTCCTTAGCATTCGGCTGACAGTTAATAAGCCACTCCTCCTAGTATGATTTGTGCTGCTGTGTCTTTTATATAATTTTTCAACATATTTTAGAGTAAAACTGTTAATAAAATAGCCGCAGGATTCATTACATGTGTACCGTCCCAAAAAAAATTAATAAAATTAGATTAAAGTTAAGTTTTAGAGGCAACAATAACAAATATGACCACAGATTATTTGAAATCTTGTTTATTTTTTCATCAGTGATTCACTACCTTCCAGAAGGAGTTAAAAAATACACCGATGTCCTTCATTTAGCGCGTTATTTCATATCGAACTACAAGACCTGTGTTGACACACTTTCCCACAATGCATTGTTTTGTAGTCATTTAGGTGGCATGCAGCCAGCGCAGTACCTATTTTCTGGCTGCGCTGGCTTAGGAAGGCGCCTTGAACCCGCCCCTTTCTCGTGATTCTTCGTGACGGCGCACATTTGACGTCAGTGCAAGAAACTAACCAACATGCACCGCGATCCAGGCCATCTGCTCAGCACAGACAATCTCAAACACCCCTATTGATAACAGTCCTGTTCCTCAGCCCCGCCCCTCTAACTGGATTTTCACATTTTGGCTATGGGTGGAGTCAGCCTCCAACTTCCATGTTTGGTTACCCTTTAAATCAGGGGTGTCAAACTCCATTGCACAAGAGGCCAAAATCCAAAACACGTCTTAGGTCGAGGGCCGAAAAGGATAAACATCTATTGAACACTGTAAAACGAAATTTTTAACACTTTAAAAATATAACCTTTTAACATAATTATGAATAATAAAAAGGCAGGAATATTATTCCAGAATAAATCAACTTAAACCTTAAATAACTTTCAATATTTTACTCACCATAAAAATATGCTGTCAAAATTATAAAAGTTAGAAATGAGTGCAAGATAACATCGGGTCATTAATAACAATAAAAGAAAATGATCTGGAGGGCCAGATAGAATTGCCCGGAGGACCGGATCCGGCCCCCGGGCCTTGACTTTGACACGTGTGATTTAAAGTTTGAGATTGCAGAGACAGAAAATCCAACTGGACGAATCCTGAGATTAACAATTTAATGTTGAGAACAGACAAGGGTACCAGGCATGCATTTCCACACACTGGATAAAAAGAAAGAGAGAGCAGCGCCCCCTGCTGTGGAACAAGGAGCAAATGAAGAAAGAATTTGTGTACCTGCATAGACACTGCTTGAACCGGAATGGTTGCTAGCTGGGGAGTCATCTGGGGTTCAGCAACATGTAAGGAGAACTCACCAGTCCTACACAAACAAACACAAAATGAACACAATAAAGTCCTGAACAAAGAGGCCTCAGATAAAAAGCGTGGACTTCCCTGCTTTCATAATTCATGCTGAATGACCTGACAGGGCGACAGGCTCAGACAGCACTGAAAAAAACAGTCCTGTGAGGCCAGCAGAATCAACAGGCACACAAACACACTCCTGCATCCACTCATTACCCACAAGCCCCACTGTTGCCTTAACATAGTCAGAAGGTTATTACCCAAAAGCCCCAGGAGTCAGAATGAAGAACAACAGAAGTTTATGTGGTGGCTGGCAGGAAACAAGTGTGACCTCTGCTGTGGTCGGGGTGGGGGGCAGCTGCCATCCCTAACAAACAGCTTCAGCTCCAACACTTTGTCATTGGTCTTTAACTAGACACAGTCAAACCCTTTTCAAATATTATGTTCCTGACATTAAAACGACAAATATATTGACTGTCTATGAACATTTAATCACAGAACAACAAACGTGTAATGTTTGCAGAACAAAAGTTATAAACAAAACCTCCTAAAGAGTCCCGGGTTGACAGGTTCCACAAGTGTGCTAGAGAATGAAAGAATGACTTTGAAAGCTCATGAATGAATACGTTAGAGAGCATGGAGTAGAAAGGTGACTGTTGTGGAGCAGGAAGTAACCAAGATCAAAAAGGATTAAATGTATGGATTCTCGACAGAGCCAAAATGAAATAAATATATACACCATTAAATAAATAAATAAATGTGTCATTAATGATTTAAAAGTGGCAATACATAAATAAATGTTGAAATGAATACATACATGTTGAAATAAACGTTGCATTAAAATATTAAAATAAAACATTTAAATATTTTATGACATATTTAATTATTTCATTGTCCCTTGTACGTTAAAAGAGCCAATTTTAAATGAATAAATTTAATATGAAATAAATAAATAAATGTGTCATTAATTATTTAAAAGTGGCATTAAATAAATAAAAGCTTAAATAAATAAATAAATGTTGAAATAAATGTGGCATTAAAATATTAAAATAACACATTTAAGTATTTTATGACATATTTATTTTTTTCATTGTCTAGTGTGGATTAAAAGAGCCAAATTTAAATAAATATATTTTATATGAAATAAATAAATAAATGTGTCATTAATTATTTTAAAGTGGTATTAAATAAATAAAAGTATAAATAAATAAATAAATAAATAAATGTTGAAATAAATGTGGCATTAAAATATGAAAAGCACCATTAAAAGAACCTTTTAACATTTCATAATATATTTATTTATTTCATGATTTAATGAAACAATTCACAAAACAGGAAGTGGACACACCATTCAAATGCAATCTGTCAAACTCTGCCGTCAAACTCAGTGGGCGGGCCTAACTCTCATCATCGCTGCTCCATTGCTCTGGCCTGGTGCAATCCTCGTCATGGCGAGATCAGTAATGGAGACCTTTGTGATCTTTCTTAATGGACAGGACATCAAAGCAGGACCATTGATCTCAGGAAAATCGGGAATCTTCGTTTTGAAAGTTGTTGTCTGACACCTCACTAATATACACGCTGTAACTCTCATCATCGCTGCTTCATTTTTCTGGCCAGTGGGCAGGTTCCCGCCCAACTGGGGGGTTTTGGTTCTAAATTTGCGGGCAAAAATTGGCTTTAGGCGGGTAGGCATATTTTGGGCGGGCTTAGGGTCAGTTCGGCTCAGTGAACGCACCAGGAGGAGATGCTTCATGGTCCTGGGCTCTGTCGTTTAACCCCTTGTTGGGGGGATTGCTGCCTCGGCTGCCAATAAATGTGTTCAAAAGCTTTGGGCTCGGTGTGGGAGGGGCTTTCTGTTAATTTTTTTTTAGCGTGATGACCATCATATTGAGTGGTGTGTTACAGTAATCCTGTCTTGGCTGGTTTATACTTCCAACCGACTCGTAATCGCTCACGTTGTTGGCCAAAATCGCTTTAGTCGCTGCGGAATGTGACACCTGCTGGTGACGTCACACACAACTGGAATTTTACACCCAGTAAGCAATAGCCAGCGGATCGCGTAATTTAACTTGAATTTATTTCAGCGATTGGAGTACGCAACTACGCAGAAAACTGTCCAGAAAAATATATTTGAACATTGAAAATGATGGGTGTTACAGAACGGAGGCAATCGTGAATCCAGATAACCCCCCACCTCCACGATGATGTCTGTTACCTGTCCACTTCTGATCATCCTTGGTAAAATGTTCATAGAAGAACATTAGAATATTGCTCAATATGAAGACTTTTTTTTTTCTTCAGAACCAAAAACTGCACGGCGACAGCGTACTTAATGATCCTCTTCTTTTCCTTTCGGCTTTTCCCTTCAGGGGTCGCCACAGCGAATCAGTTTCCTCCATCTAAGCCTGTCTTCAGCATCCTCCACTCTAACACCAGCCACCTTCATGTCTTCATTCACTGCATCCATAAACCTCCTCTTTGGTCTTCCTCTAGACCTCTTTCCTGGCAGCTCTAGACTCAGCATCCTTCTACCAATATATTCACTGTCTCTCCTCTGAACATGTCCAAACCATCTCAGTCTGGCCTCTCTGACTTTATCTCCAAAACCTCTAACATGTGCTGTCCCTCTGATGTATTCATTCCTGATCCTATCCATCCTGGTCACTCCCAAAGAGAACCTCAGCATCTTCATCTCTGCTACCTCCAGCTCTGCTTCCTGTCTTTTCTTCAGTCCCACTGTTTCTAGTCCAAACAACATGGCTGGTCTCACCACAGTCTTGTACACCTTTCCTTTCATTTGTGCTGAAACTCTTCTGTCACACATCACACCTGACACTTTTCTCCACCCATTCCAACCTGCTTGCACTCTCCTCTTCACTTCTTTTCCACACTCTCCATTACTCTGTACTGTTGACCCTAAATACTTAAACTCCTCCACCTTCTTTATCTCTTCTCCCTGTAACCTCACTCTTCCACTCTGGTTCCTCTCATTCACACACATGTACTCTGTCTTACTGCGGCTAACCTTCATTCCTCTCCTTTCCAGGGCAAACCTCCACCTCTCTAACTCCACCTCCACCTGTTCCCTGCTCTCACTACAAATCACAATATCATCTGCAAACATCATAGTCCATGGTGATTCCTGTCTAACCTCATCCGTCAGTCTGTCCATCACCATTGCAAACAGGAAGGGGCTCAGAGCTGATCCCTGATGTAATCCCACCTCCACCTTGAACTCCTCTGTCACCCCTACAGCACACCTCACCACTGTCTTACAGCCCTCATACATGTCCTGCACTGCTCGGACATACTTCTCTGTCACTCCAGACTTCCTCATACAATACCATAGTTCCTCTCTGGGCACTCTGTCATAAGCTTTCTCCAGATCTACAAAGACACAGTGGAGCTCTCTCTGACCTTCTCTGTACTTCTCTATCAACATCCTCAAAGCAAATGTTGCATCTGTAGTGCTCTTTCTTGGCATGAAACCATACTGCTGCTCACAAATGTTCACTTCTGCTCTTAGTCTGGCTTCCACTACTCTTTCCCACACCTTCATTGTATGGCTCATCAGCTTTATTCCTCTGTAGTTACCACAACTCTGCACATCTCCCTTATTCTTAAAAATGGGCACCATCACACTTCTCCTCCATTCCTCAGGCATCTTCTCACCACCTAAGATCCTGTTGAACAACCCGGTCAAAAACTCCACTGCCATCTCTCCTAGACACTTCCATACCTCCACAGGTATATCATCAGGACCAAGAGCCTTTCCACTCTTCATCCTCTTCAAAGCCCCTCTCACTTCACCTTTACTAATCTTTCTTACTTCCTGCTCCACAACCGTCACCTCTTCTACTCTTTGTTCTCTCTCATTCTCTTCATTCATCAACTCTTCAAAGTATTCTTTCCATCTTTCCATTACACCACTGACACCTGTCACCACATTACCATTCCTATCCTTGATCACCCTAACCTGCTGCATGTCCTTCCCATCTCGATCTCTCTGCCTTGCTAATCTGTACAGGTCAGTCTCTCCCTCCTTACTACCCAACCTAGCGTACAAGTCATCATAAGCTCTTTGTTTGGCCTTTGACACCTCTACTTTCACCTTACGCTGCATCTCCCTGTACTCCTGTCTACTCTCCTCAGTCCTCTCAGTGTCCCACTTCTTCTTAGCTAGTCTCTTACTCCGTATACACTCCTGCACCTCCTCATTCCACCACCAAGTCTCCTTATCAACTCTCTTTCCTGATGACACACCAAGTACACTCCTACCTGTCTCCCTGATCACATTAGCTGTAGTTATCCAGTCATCTGGGAGTACCTCCTGACCACCCAGAGCCTGTTTCAACTGTTTCTTAAAAGTCATGCAACAATCTTCTTTTTTCAACTTCCACCAGTTTGTCCTCTTCTCTGCCTTTGCCCTCTCTTTCTTCATCTTCTTCACCACCAGAGTCATTCTACACACCACCATCCTGTGCTGTCTGGAAACACTCTCACCAACCACTACTTTACAGTCACTGATCTCCTTCAGATTACACCGTCTACACAAGATGTAGTCTATCTGTGTGCTTCTACCTCCGCTCTTATAGGTCACTCTATGTTCCTGTCTCTTCTCAAAGAATGTATTCACTATCGCCATTTCCATCTTTTTTGCAAAATCAACCACCATCTGTCCTTCTACATTCCTCTCCTGGATACCAAACCTGCCCATCACCTCCTCATCACCTCGGTTTCCTGCACCAACATGACCATTGAAATCTGCACCAATGACAACTCTCTCATTTCCAGGGATGCTCATCATCACTTCATCAAGATCCAACCAGAACTTCTCCTTCTCTTCCAGCTCACATCCTACCTGTGGGGCATACCCACTAACAACATTGAACATGACACCCTCCATTTCTATCTTCAGACTCATCACTCTATCTGACACTCTTTTTACCTCCACAACACTCCTAACAAACTCCTCCTTTAGGATAACTCCTACTCCATTTCTCTTCCCATCTCCACCATGATAGAACAACTTGAACCCTGCTCCTAAACTTCTAGCCTTGCTACCTTTCCACCTGGTCTCCTGGACACACAGTATGTCTACCTTTCTCCTCTGCATCATGTCCACTAACTCTCTACCCTTTCCTGTCATAGTTCCAACATTCAAAGTCCCAACTCTCAGTCCAACACTAGTGACTTTCCTCTTCTCTCTCTCCCTTCCTCCTCTCCTTCTTCCACCAACAGTAGTCCAATTTCCACCGGCACCCTGTTGGTTTTTGTTTGTGCCAAAAAATAGGCATAATTTATTTTATTAAAATAAACAGAAGGTCATGAATGCAAATCCAAATTTCTCAAAGGCTAAAGTAAGACTATGCGTCTCCATCTAGTTTTTGATGAGTAGAAATCGAGCCAAAATAGGTCTTTAACTGTTAAAGGTTGCCGACCCCTGTTCTATGGGCTCATTAAATATTAAATCCCTTTGTTGACTTCTACCACGCTCCTCACAAAGGGTTATGAGAGGTAAATCTGCAAAGCATTTGTTTGTAGCTCTGAATCCCCCCCCCCCACCCACTTTCCTTCATTTGAAAAATACGTCTGTAATCTGTGGATATAATCCTATTGGAGGATTTGTCTTTTTCTGCCTCTTACTATAATTGTTCCAAACTGCACAACAATTTCTGAATTGAGATGGATCCACACAACTAATGCTGTCCTTTGTGGAGGATCTGTGCTCACAGGTAATGCACAGTGATAGGACATATGATTTGAGGAAGACATGTTTACCATCATTTTATTTTACTTTACATCCAGTTTTAGTTCCTGTACTACCAAATAATGTCCTTCAATATACTGAGAAAGCAGCTGCTGCTTTTACTCAACTGTCTTCATTTTAAGCATTAAAGTCCCCCTTACAACAATTTTTTTAATTTTCTTTAAACGTTCCCGGTGGGAGTTTTAATTAGGACTGTGAAGTTTTTAACAAAAATTAAACATCCTAATTGTCTTAAAAGGCCATTTTCCTGTTGATCTCAAGCCTTTGTTTAAAAAAAGAATCCCTCTGTGTGGGCGTGGCTTTTGGTGCTGCGCTGAATAACCCCGCCCCTTATCCCCCCAGACATACTAGAGAGACACAGACTTTGATGAGCCCGTGAAAAAAGTAAAAATAAAATAAAACATGATCATTTAGGCTGCATTGCAGCAGCAGCAGCACTAGATGGAGCTAGTGTCTAGGGTCTAATCCCGCGTCAGTTTCTAAATGTGTGCAGACAGTGGTGACGGTTTTAGGGTTTTTAGGGTTACATTCAGAAGAACGGTTCTGGTGTCCATTTAACCACCCAGTGGATCCTGAGCGCCACTGCAGCAGCTCGCCACTCCTCTGTGGTGGACAGCATATTTGTGACAGCTGATGGAATTTTACATCCAGTTTCTTTTTAAATACGTGAGGCCAACTTAAAAAAAGTCCCGATACAATCACTCTCGGCTCCGTCCAGCTGAAAAATGTCTCCTTCTCCACAAATAATCGAATAATTATTGAGGTTGCTGTCACCAGTTAATCCAATCCATTTTTTTCTCAGATTCCTTTGGGAAATAATGAAAGCTAACATCAGTATGACCTTTCACTGAATTACAATCCTTTACAGCACAGAAGTGGGACTTTATCTTCTCTTCTCCGGCCTCTACAGCTACATCGGGTTAGCTAGCTACTGTGACGTATGAAAGTTCCAAGAATTCAAACAGAGTTTTTATCAGGGACTTTGAGTGACAGCGACTTAAAAGGAGAAATACTCAGAAATGCAAACACAAAATCATTTCTTATTATATTTTTCTCTTTCAGAAGAAAATGCCACACATACATGTTAAAAACTCCAAAAACATGATTTTCATTGGAGGGGGACTTTCAAGACTTATTAAAGCCGTAAAAGAAAAGCATAAAGATGAGGTGAGCACAGACAGGATGGAGGCTTCTGGATGGTGCTATCATTGACAAGAAAACATACAATGAAACCAGTCACTAACCTGGCCTTGACCCTGTGGTGTCTGAACCAGACCCGGCCCAGTCTCAGCTGTGTCCACGTAAAAGTGTCGTCCCTCTTCAGTTCTTGTCCATTTGTCCCAACCTCCTCCGTGAACAGGGTCAGGCGTCCGTTTGTAGGAGGGTCAACGAGCTGCAGGTTGAGCCCCTCATAATGAACATCTGCCCCCCTCACCTGCAGCAGGCTAGGCAGCAGGGGGGCTGACCCATCCAGGGGAACCAGCAGTGAACTGTTCACATGGAGGATGGAGTTGTGGGTGTTCACTAAAGAGAGGAGAGGGAGCAATGAGAACCCACATCACTGTTCGTCCTCTGGTTATTCGAAGCTTTTACTGTCAAATGGTCTTCAGCATTAAGTAAAAATAAAGCTGATAACATATACTACAGCTGATGTCATATTCAAGAAAAAAAAAAACTAGCTTCAAAGAAACTGAGCCTTAGTTCTTAAAAAATACTCTAAAACAAACTAGAAATTTCGCATTACCTGCGATAATGCTAGTGTGAATCCTGTAAGCTGAATTTGGCTGCTGAAGATGCTAGTACTGATAGTTGAAGATGCTAATATTGATAGCTGAAAACGCTAAAGCAGATAGCTGAAATCGCTGAAGTTAAAAGTTTAAAACTCTGAAGCTGACAGCAAGCTAAAAATATTTCCTAATTGTCAAATTAGCCTAAAAAGCTGATAAAATTTCTAATTTAGCCAAAACAGCTAGCATAAAGCTAAAATATTAGCTAACTCCAAAATAGCCTGAATTAGCCAGAAAAGCTAGATTAAAGATGGAGTATTAGCTAAACTTCAAAATATCCTAAAAAAATAAAAATAAATTAGCTTAAACATGTAGCACGCATCTTAAATATTTGCTAAATTCCAAAATAAACTTAAAAACTGAAAAAAACGCCTACGTTAGCCAAATAAGCTCGCAACTCACAGGTTAAAAACCAAGCACCTCGAAAAATCTTCTCCACCAAAAATGCATTAGACTGAATGGGGGGATTTTGTCAGGTTTTGCTGATATTTGGGGCCGCTGTGGTAAAACTACATGGCTCAGGATTTTCAAAGTTGTATCGTCTGAAAGCCAGGAAAAATGCCCACATTTGATGTCAAAATTGTTTCCGTGAGGGACACAACTGCTGGGTTTGAGCAAAACGAGTCAACTTGATGTTTTTTCTTCATCCCACTCCACACACTCTTCTTCACTCTGCTGCCTGTATCCAACTGACACTAAATCTGTATTGTTTTTCATTCATAACTGATAAATGACTCAAAGATGACATGTCGGATTTGAACAGCGATATTTTGAAAACCGTAAGGAGTTTTAAAAATGACTAGAGCTATTATTTTTGCAGAGCTCAAAGTTTTTTGCTGAAAAAGGAGCTTTTGAACATTCCGTAAGCCATTTTCAAGGGAGTCCTTTTTTTTCTTTTCTTTTCAATGGAGTTAAAACAGTGGTACTTGGTTGAATAGTTTAAAAAGTTGAGTTGAGTTATGAAGTTGAAACATACGAGCAGCTATCTCCTAGAAGAGCTGAATATTTTGATAGCTGAATGAGCTGAATAGGTGAAGGGACTGAGGAACTACAGAGTGACAAAAAACTTATGGAAGAAAAATGGATCACTATAGTGTGAATGCTCCACAACATTCACACAATTAGCTTTAACACTGACTTTGCACCAATATAGTAATCCTTAAAACGTAAAATGTTGAAGAACTTTGAGGATGGAAAAATATTGAAGAATGTTTTCAGGTTTTGTTGTTAAATTATCCAAAACAGTGATCTTATGTTTATATTACTGTTGGACTTAACCAAAAGATTGACAATTAATGAAAAAAAAAAGTTGATAGTGACAAAGATCATTTCTTTCTATCTAAATCTTTGTGTTTTTATCAGTTTTGTTGATTCTGATCTTCTGTTCTAAGTAAAGGTATAAATGATAACGATTTAAAACCTATAATTTCAATGTTCATACATTCAGTAAAAAGACATACACATGGCAATAAACATTATATTTGATTGAGTCAAACCGGATCACCACCTCCTGTTAGTAACATTCCATAACCCTATTATTCACCATACCCAGAAGTCATTTTCACCGAGTACTGTGCGTGTGCATGTGGTGGGGGCAAATTATCATTTGAAGGTGAAGAAATTTTGTCAACTGCGAAAGCAATATGGCCGTCAGTGACTGCTGCGGACCAGAATTACAAATTCTTGCCAGCATAAAATCTTTAAAACCTACATTTAGTTAAGAGTTTGGGAATCATGGATGGGAATGTCCAATTTCTAGCTTTGAAATATGAATGAGGTTTCCCTCATTCCACAGCACTCTACCCAGACAGTTGAAGAGCAACCGAGGGTAGAAGCGAAGAAGCTCAGAGATAAACTTCTCCATGGAGAGCTCCAAAAGAAACAACTGTAATTTCAGAGTGAATACCAAAGCAAGCTGAGAGTCAGTGGAGTGCAGCTAAAACTGCAGTGATGTAATCTTTAGAAAACTGCACAGAACAAGACTAGGACAGACTTGATCAAGTTATTATACAGGATACATATAAGTCAGAAATGAGAGAAAGGAAGACATCTTTTTCATCCTTAACCATTGCTTATGATACAAAATGAATGTTTGAAAATGTTGCTTTGTTCTTATTTCGTCTTTCTTAGGTTTCAGTGCAGGCTGGCTGTTCCTCCACCAATTCACCTGTGGATCCCGTTGAGCTGTCACAGCAGCCTGCACTACAGTGATTAGCTACACTGTATTGAAGAAACTCTGTCTTAGTTTTCCAGTATTGGCTTGTTTTGTTTTTTCTTAGGTTCTTCTCTGAAGTTCTCAGTTTTAATTGATGCATTGTCTCCACTATGTTTTCCAGGGCTTTTTTGTTCATAAATTCCAGGAATTCCTTTGAATTTTTGCTCATGGTATTTCCCTCAGCATCTGAGTTGCCTGACTGTGACAGCAGGAAAAGCCTAAGACTGCAACACCCCACAGCCTTATGCTGATGAACGCATGTTGCAAAATCCATCTTTGCCCAGGAGATGCACCGCTGCCTGTCAGGAAAGAAAGAAGTCCACTCAAGTCTGACAAGGCTGGAGCGGTCATCCTCCTGACCCAGCAGATCAAACGGGGTTCCCCTGAACCATTTGACAAATGTCCCTGTGACTGCCAGACTTTTCTAGCTCCCTGTCAAATCCAGTTTGACTTTAATTAAGGGAGTGATTTTGCCCCTGAACAAAGTAAAGTTTCCTATGCTATTTTACTGGCACAGATAATTAGTGGTACTAGCTGAGTGGAACAAGGGTGCTCATCCTTGTTGCACTTTCTGAGCTTTTTCTGCCCAACTGTTCACCATCTTTGATCCCACCGGCCCCATCTCCCATCTCCTCCAGTTTTCACAAAGAAAACACGCCATCATGAGAGGGAGTTCCCTTGGTGGCCAGCACTGGGTAGATAAAGCTCCAAGGGACAGATTTTATTATATTATGTCTTTTTGCACTGTAACGGTTGCTGCAATTTCATTCTCCTTGTGATAATGACAAGAAAGGCCATCTATCTATCTATCTATCTATCTATCTATCTATCTATCTATCTATCTATCTATCTATCTATCTATCTATCTATCTATCAATCATAATAATAATGGATAAGATTTATCTGCACTTTTCCAGGCGCTCAAAGTGCTTACATTGTGTTTCCATTCTTCATTCACTCCTCATTCGTTCTTGGTGATGGTGAACTACTGATGTATCCACAGCTGTCCTCGGAAGATTCACAGAGGCGTGGCTGCCAGTACGCATCTACAGCCGCCCTGACCATCACCGGGACATTTATGCGCATTCACTGGAGGCCAGGAGGATTTAGTGCCTTGCCCAAGAACACAACGACTGTTGGCTGGCAGGAGCGAGCATCGAACCGCCAATCCTTTGTTCACTGGCCAACCCACTTTACTATGGAGAGAGTATACTCTAATTTGTGGGTGCATAATTCTTGATTTGTGCATAAATAAGGATTTGTGCATGTGTGTTCTTCATTTGTGTGTGTGTAATTTAGGATTTGTGTATAATCCTTGGGGCAACACTGGCTCAGGTGGCAGAGTCTGGAAAGAAAATAGACTCACTCTGATTTATGGGTGCATAATTCTGGATTTGTTCATAAATTAGGATCTGAGAATAACGCACCAGCTCAAGGTCTCCTTTTTCAAGGATTTTTTATCTTCTCTGGTGTCTGTGGCAGACATCAAATCCTGTCCTCCTTTGTCGTGGGAGGGATCACACATCAATGTAAGGGTGGCATAAGAGAGCATGAGGGTGAAAAAAGGCTGAAAAATGTCAGTCTCATACCACCAAAACCACATTCCTTGGTTTGAATAACTCGGGTTAGGGCAGATGGAAAGTGCCGAGGTCCAGGCATTGCTAGGCCTGTTCCTGCTGGCTTTAAGCAATTGTCAATTTCTATAGACACTATATCAGGGATCAAGGTCAGTTTGAGCTCTGGGTTACATCTATAAACCAATGGCCGAGCAGAGCAGTACAACAGGACTTGAGGACTGCTCTGTGAGCCATGTGTTCTAAGAACTGCTTTGCACCTTTCATGGGCAGACTACACCATAACTCTCCAGTCAACCTGTCAGGTTTTTCCCCCTTCCAGGCAGTCTATGCATATCAGTCACCCCTCTGCCCCCACCAAGAGAAGTTTACTTCCACATCAAATTGGAATTTTGATAATAAAATCTCCTAATGGAAACACCACAATTTAGAAAAAAAATCGCATTTTTTGAATAAAGTTTTTGCGCTTGGAGAAGGTGGTTTTTCGGGAGTATGGAAATATTTTTTGCCAAAAACTGTAATGGAAACACCTTTTTCAAAATAAATGCGCTTCTTAGTATGAAGTGTCTGTCCTGAGTGCTGCACAGCAGGGGCCATCAGAGGTCCAACAGCATCACAGTTCTTTAGAGATTGCGGGTCATACGGAATCACGCAGCAGCTCCTCCTCCTTTCCTCATCGCTTCATCTGTAGCTGCACTTTTGCAGCTTGGAGCCTGAAGTCTCATGAGTGCGAGAGCCGTGACAGAAACCTGAATGTTTCTTGTCGTGTTTATAAACAGAAAAAAAGGTGCAGACGCTTTCCTGTTAAAACACTTTTTCTTTTAACCACTGAACAGGCTTCTCTCTCTTCTGAGTCGAGCTGAGCTGCACACACGCCCCAGACAGAGCTGTGACGTCACCCAAATGCTCCCTTTTAGTAAATCAATAAAAACATACTTGTTCTCGTTCATCGCCGTGTTTATAATGACTTATCGCGTGAGTTGGTTTGTGCTTTATCGCAAAATTATGATTTAATGGAAACTGTGTCATTTTGAAACTGTGTTTTGTGCAAATGTGTAATAGGAACACAGCTACAAAATAGACTGGGAGGGATACTGCTGAGCTGATTGCCGGTGAGCACCTCATTGTCATGGATCAAGCTGCTGCTTCCCTCTCCAACCACCAGAGGGAGCACTCACCTGAGTATTGACCCTGCACTCCCTCTCCACACTCAGCCAGATCTCCTCAGCTGTTTCCAATCCACCTCATCACCACCACTATTTAGTCCGCCTGCAGTCACCACCTCAGTGCGAAGTCTTGCATTGCCACGCAGTCATCTCTGAGCAGTTTATTCTTTGTTTGCCTCTGGTTTCTGACTCCTGCCTGCCTCCTTGACTCCCTGTTTGCCTGTGTCCTGACCTCTGCCCTGACCTCTGCCCTGACTTCTGCCCTGACCTCTGCCCTGACCTCTGCCTGTATTTTGACCTCGCCTTGCCTCAGCCTGTGTTCTCCATTAAAACCTGGTTTGCACATGGATCCACATGCCTCTGCCTCTTCGTCACACTCATCTTGAACAAGAACATGTATGCCCAGCTTCATCGGGATCACCCTGACCAGCCTTGCCATCATTCTGGTGGCTGGAGCTTGTGTTATGGTTCATTTTGTCACAGATTGACTGTGACTCCACCTATTCACTTGGGGCTCCTGTTGAGCAGCTGCCTGAACTTTTGCCATTAGCCACATGGTATTTAAGAAACTCTCTTCAGTGTCAGATCATTTTATAACTGTGCCTAGTTCCTCAACGTTTTTGGTTTTGTTTCATGCCTTTTCCTCACTGTTTGGTGAGTTTTTTTTTTTTTTTATAGACATTCTTGACTGTGTTAGATCTTTGCTTGTGTTTGTTTCCTCAGCATCTGAGTTCTCGCATGCCTGACTGTGACCATTTATTAGAAAGAGATGAAGTTGGAGGACAATCTGATGAGCCCAAAATCACTGGAACATTCAGTACAAAAGAAGAGATGCAGGATGGTAATCTCTAAATAAAAAGAAAAAAAATCAAATGTATAGGTTGCTTCTCTTGCATAACTTAAACTCAACTGAAATGCATCCCTTAAAAAATGCTTTGCCAGAATACTGAAGTTACCAAACTGTTCGGCTGAATACCACTTATCCTGAATTATTAAGAAAGAAAGGTCAAAAAATGCAATTTATATAAAAATTAAAAAAAAAAAAACGGTGACAATGCAACTGATTTGGGGGGACAAAGCCTGAGAGGAGAGTGCTAAAATGAAAACGTGGAAAAGAGCTGAATGTGGGAGACTTCTGGGTCATTACTTGGTATTTTCCAAGTTCCCCCGTTACTGACTCAACTTTGTGAGAAAACATTTTGATATATTTCCCTGCAATCGCATAGTTGCTCTTAATATGCCAGTAGGTGCTGTAAAATTATCCTGAACTAAAAAAAAATGGCTCAGATACGTCAAACCATTGATTTGTCTGACAAAAGTGAACAGAAAGTTTCCAATCTTAGTGGAGCCTAAAGGTTGGGAAAGTTTTTTGTTTTTTTTTGCTAGACAAAGGCATTTCTCAATCTCTGATCACATACTCTGAATAAAATAAAACTAAACACTTTTGTTTTTGCTCCCATTTGTCATGAGATAAACTCAAAGTTCCGAAACCTTTTTTACAAACACAAAATAACAATTTCTTTCAAATTTTGTTCAGAAATCTGTAAAATCTGTGATACCGAGAACTTCTCCTTTGCTGGATTCACTTCACTATTTAAAAGTTTTGCATATCAGTGCAACGCTGCTTTTCTACTGGAGGTACGTTCACTACAAAAAAGTTGAACGTTTTAGTTATCCAAAGAATGTCAGGGGTTCAGCAGCATGCTCTTTGACTACTGTAAAAAAACCAACTTAGATTTTTTGGGATGAAAAGGGATTTTAGGTTATTAAAATTTGAAAATATAAGTTTTATTCATTAGGTGCAGTAATTTAAGTCAGTACGACAAACCAAGGTAGTTATGTGCTTCAAAAATATTTTATGAGTTGTCAGAACTCATGTCTTGAAGTTGGTGTTCACCACAACTTGCCAAAGTTCTGCTAACTGTCATGCTTTTGTTGTGAAATGCGGGAACTCCAACTTTTGGAGTTGTTCTTGAAGTAGTCTCAGTATCTGTTAGTACTGGTTGGAGCAGCCTGCCCAGGTAAGTGTTCCTTCATATTTATTTTGGCTCAAATAATGTTGGAAATCAATTTTTAGTGTGTTTTTTCTGCTATATTAAGCTAACAACATTAAAACTTTATCATGTAGTTTTTGCTTCAGAAGGTCGAGTAAATCCGTCCCTTGAAAAATGTCAGTGTTTCTCCCTAACTACTTAATGTCTTAACTATAGCTTTAATCACATATGTGACCGAGTGATATTTAATTTTTTTATGTAAACAAGCTAATTGTTGAGAGAGTGAAGGCTTATCTAATAGCTAAGATCATTGTTTGGCCAGTCAACCAGATAGCTCAGTAGGCAGGGTGAAGAACTGTCACTCAGGAAACCTGAGTTCGATCCTGGGATGTGCAAACTATTTAATATATTGTGAGTCAGGATTAAAAATTTTAAGTTTGCTTAACTTTTATGTGAGTTAGAAAAACTGAAAATTGAAAGTAAGACAAACTTAAAAGCATAACTGTTTAAGTGCTCAACTTAAAATTCTCCTGAAGTTTGTTGCCTTACAATTTTGAGTTTGCCCAACTTTTCTTTTTTTACAGTGTGAAAGCTGCACCTCAGACGGTAGAGTGAACCTGAAAGCTTAAATCAGCCAGAAGAAGAGCAGCGTTTGGCCAGCAGCTTCAACTGCACATCAAGATTTAAAAACCCCACAGACTACTGCATCATTTGGCTGTGGGATTTCACTGATGGCTTAACCACTTTGAACTTTGGTTAACTACCCAGTTGCCAAGCAACAAGCAGTGGGTGTTATGTGACGTCTTCAGGTCATATGCATCTTTCATGAGTCCATGTAAATTTCATTTGCACATATCCTTGTACGGACACAGAAGGCTGTGAATGTGAACATTTGTTTAACACAGTCAGTGAAAAAAGTACGGAAAATCTGTTCACTGATGTCTGATCAATCTGAATCTTGTTCTCAAAACTCGTTTAAGTAAAAAGAATGTTGCTAAACTCCTCTAATGATGAGGATGTTTGCTGGCAGCAGAACCAGCAGACAACCATGGAAAAGATATGCTTTTTCTAAGCATAAAGAACATTTAGAGACGGATGAAAGCTCACCACGACAGACTCGGGTCCTCCGGTCTGGATAATATCCATGTCCACAGTCAGGGGTGCAATACCCTTCCATGAGGTACGTCTGATCAGCACATGCTCTGCAGCGGCCGACCCCGTCACACAGCACACAGTCTGATGAACAGGCTGACGAGGATGGAGATCAGACAGCATCTTACCGGACAGTTTGCTCTTTTTGTTTGGTTTGAAGAATCATAAAATGGACCTGACTAAGATGATGAATCAGCATTTCTGACCCACTCTGAACGACCTAAAAAGCTGTTAGTGTTTTAGAAGAGAGAAGGCACAATCTGGAAGGCTCCAGAGGAAAGGCACCAAGAGTCATAAACCAGCACAGATTCACAACGCAAAAAGAATTGAAACATTCAGTTAACAAGGGGAAAAATGAACAAATAAATCACAACTGCTGAAGGAAGTAAGTTTGGCTTCTTGGAAGCATAGTAGCTTGATATGACAATTGTTTTTGTTCTATGAATCACTTTTGTAACACCACTTTTTTGTACCTTAAAAAGTCACCCAAACTTCTTTTCCACAATTAAACACTAAGATGGCAAATTCTTACACTTGCACACTTTGGAGGAGGAATCAAGGAAGTGGTTCCTGCCACACTGGAGCACACACTGTCCCTCCAGGATGGCGTAAGGGGGCTGGCATTCCTGGCACTGTCCAGGCCCCCGACAGTGCAGACAGTGATCGTCACAGCCTGAGATCAGCAAACACACAACCAATTATCAGCCTTCAAAGTTCAAACGCAAGTTTCTTTTAAAATGATCAGTGTTCAGGCAAAGATTTTCCAGTAAAAAGACTGGAGTCCTTCCTGGTATGATCTTTACTCATTCATGTAAAGGGTTTTTAGAGCTCAGCTTTAATCTCAGAAAATGAACTTTAACACTGGAAAGTGCAGAATGAGTCAGTGCATCTTTGGAAACAACTACTGCTTGCCATGTGGATCTGTGATTCCTTCCTGACTCACCGAGACATCTGCCTCCATCCTGATAAGAGCCAGATGAACAGTCCTGGGTGCACACTCCACCCTGCAGCACATGTCCCTCCATGCACTGCAGGCAGTCACTGCGCAGAGGACCTTTGCAGGCATTGCAGCTCCAGTCGCACTCTGCAAAGAGGGAAAGACCCAGGAGAGCAAGAATGTGAGCAGAGCGTGAGTGTGCAGAAACAAAATGTGAGCACAAATGTGAGACGAATTAACCCTTTAGCACCGGAGCTCCAGCGTTTATGTTCTTTGGGTGTTCAGGTGTTAAAGGGGAAAAGAAACTGCAATGAATATTACATGAGATACTTCATTTACTTCACAAATGAACATGTTTCTTGACACATTTGATGTCATGGTTTTGTTAGACCATTGAAGACTCATGTGCATAAATTTAAATGATTGAAATCAAGAATTCAAAGTAGACAAAAAAAATCTCAATACTGAAGGTGTTTACATAGCTGAAACAGTCTCATACTGCCTGTGTTGCCTGTTTATTGGCCTGAGAACAGGTGAAACATATCAAGACCTTCTCATTGTGTTTTATAGTCACAGCACGGTGGCGTATTTCTGCAGGCAGAGTGATCTGTGCAGAGAATGGAACCGGAATGATCACAGCACACAAATAATCAGCACTTTGAGATTAAGAAGACATTGGTGCATTTTTGTTTCTTTCTGAAGAATATTCACTTCACATCTATTTTTACTTGATGCTTTAAAGAATTTTTGGCCGTACTGCCTAGCTCTATTGAAACTAAAGTGGACATCAGGTTAGACTGTATGTAAAAAATATCCACATGGGAAACTCCTGATTTTGAGAGTCTGTTGTTAAACACAAAGTCCACTGAATGTGTCTTTTACCCGTAAACATCCAGATGCTCCTGTGTGAAAGCAAAAACATTTGTATTGTTGAAGGCAGAGGACTTTGATGAATGGGACCAATGAGGGTTCAAAGACGGAACAAAAAAGGAACACTTCCTTCTGGCAAATCCAATCGAACGCCAGCTGAGAGCAGAGAACAGCTCCTCATCAAACTCTGAGCCAAAAAAACAGACAGTTTGAGGATTAGAATTTTAGTGAATTGGCTTACAGAAATGACTGATTCTGGTTCCTTACAGGGATGAAAGCAGTCCAGATGTGCTTTACAATCAGAATCAGCTTGTCCTCTTACAGTACGTCACACAGGTGATGGCGTGAAACATCCTGTCCTAATGACAGTTTTAATGAGCTCCAGTCTTTATGCTCTTTGATTTACTGTAATTTTTTATTTGTTAACATAGAATCTGCTGGAATTATCATGTTAATGGTTGAAAAGTTACAGTATGTTAAAGATTTTGCGTTTAACTGTCACCAACAACGCCTCAGGTGTTAAAGGGTTAACAGGCTCCCATCTCTCCCCTCCAGAAGAGCCAAACATAGATAGAGAAGTGATCAACTGCATTAGCACTTTTTAGGACAGTCTGGCTGGAAGAACGGGTTAACCTGGCAACAGCGTACCAAGATGATCACGATTAACAACTTCCCCGACAGATTAGCAGCTTTTCCAAAACTAATCTGGACAAAAAGGCTGAGACACTCCAGCATGGAGCTGATGATGATGATGTCATTTTGCATGGACAGAAATTGTAAAAATGCAATGACTGACACAAAAGTAAAGTCAGTGGGTCTGAAACTAAATACAGTCAGTCCCCGATGAGTAGAAATCAGCCACTCTTTAACAAAAAGTGAGAAATCAGCCAGCTGAAATCCTCTGGGTGTGCAGGAGCTGAGCCATGACCACCAGCTGCCGTTAATCTGATCCTGACCCTGCCTCTTTCAGAATCCTTACTGAGCCATGGGAACGCAGCAGTCTTAGAACTGCTTGAAACTTTTGTGCAGCTCTTGTGCAATGTTTGGAAAAGGGGAACTCAATAGACATTAATGTCTTTCCTTGTCACAAACACGGACTCTTCGGATATTTGTAACAGTTCTAACTGAAAGACCACATAAATAAGTAGACTTCATGCTATATGTGTGGACAGTGTTTAACCCATTCCATAAAGAATACTTAGAAATCGTCATGGAGACAGTGTCGTACCTTGGCAGGCGTGAGTTGTGGTGTTGAGGTAGTACTGATGGGCGCAGCTATCATACTGGCATTCTCCGAACAGCAGCACCTTTGTGGGGTCACGGCAGGATGTACAGACTCCGCCCATGTCACATGAGAGACACTGGCTGTCACATGCTGTATAGTAAACAAAGACATAAGATAAACCAGATCTACTTTTTAAATGTTTCACACATCTGCTCAGTAATTTTTTCCTTCCAGAACTAAAGATAGATCATCTAAAACCTTGCAATCTCCATCTTACCGTGGCAGGTTCGATGACCGTCGTCATAATAACCCAAAGGGCATTTGGGAGCACAGAGACCCGAGGCCAAGAGAACTCTGGGAGGGGGACAGGAAGTACAAGAGAGAGGCCCCGCCCCATGGCAGGTCTCACACGATGGATGACATTCTGTAATAATGACAGATTACATGTAGTCAGGTAAAGAGAAGTTAAGTTAAAGTCCCATCGGTTGTCATACACCTAGGTGTGGGAAATTTGTTCTCTGCATTTGACCTCTCCCCTGGGGGAGCGCTGAGCTGCAGACACAGGAAGGAAATGTGTTGTTAAAAAGAACAAAAAATAGTATTTTTTTCTATGTTTCAGAGCTGGCCTCGTTGCGAGGAAGACTCCAAGAAACTTGGTATTTGCCAACATCCTGGTCACAGGAAACTGCCTTCCATGGACATCAGCTCGGGAACCATTTGGTGGTTTAATCCCCCTATCCAACCCATTAATGCTGAGTGTCAACAAGGAAGGCACTGGGTCCATTTTTAGAGTCTTTGGTCTGACTCAGCCGGGATTTGAACCCACGACCTCCCAATCTCAGGGCAGACACTCAGCCACTTGGCCACTGAGAAAGAGCTTATTGGTGGATATGTTAGGAGATAAACTAACAATGAAATCACTGATGATCGACAAACACATTCATACGTTTTCATCAGGGTAGCTCTTTTAGATTCTCTGAAGGATTTGTGTTTGAAATATTTTGGTTTATTTTAAAAGACTTTAAGTCTTCAGTCAGGTCAGAATAGAACAAGAAGCCACTGAACAAAGTCTAACAGATTTGTATGCTATGAAGAAATGAAGTCTGTTCTGAATTGACTGTTTTACATCCCGCTCCTTTCTGACTTCTGACCTTCTGTGGGCTTAAATTAGACAAGATAAAAAAGCTCCTTACTGATGCAGGCTCCCTGGAGGCCATAATGGCCAGCAGGACACAGAGAGACGCAGTGATCCCCCAGCAGCCAGCTTCTTTCTGATGTACACCATAGACAAATGCTGCCGACGCTGGTCTGCAGGTCTGCTGTGCAGCGCTGGCAATCTGCACTGCACCCTGTGGAACAAACACATACAAGCTTTCACCTCTCAGCTAATCAGACTGTTCAGAGAAATGTTCAGAGAAAAACATTTGTTAACTGTTACAAAACCACTGTGTGTGAAATCTGCTTCACTAGAAGTACTTTCTCTCCTGTGAAACTGAACCAGGCAGACAGGGACCTGATTAGGCTCCATGCTCTGAGTTAGAAAAGCTTTGGACCTCCAGCAGAGTTAATGAGTTTGATATGTGCAGACCTTAAGGTGCATTCACACTGAACGCGATTCACCCATCTCCAGTGTTAATTAATGGTTCAGGCGCGCTCTGAGGCGAATTAAGACCCGCAAAGTTATTTGAGCGACTGGTGTGGCGCGAAAGTCTGCCAGCAGCTTAATTTCAGTGGCAAGGCACGAATTGGGTGGCACAACCAAAATGCAAATACCTGAAGTTTGACAGGTTGCATCTGCCAATAAGGAACTTAGCTTTGGACACGTGATGTTTTCAGTGACTCGATCAGCGGGTAGAATATTAATCCAAAACCAGAGTTTTTGTCCAGAACTTTTTCCTTTACCTGTTTGAGCCGCAGGTTCACAGAGCTTATCCAGGTACTTTGGGGTGAAGGTGGGATACACTCTGGTCAGATCGGCGGTCAGATCACTCCCACGGTGGAGCTCACTTGCTCGATATGCCGGCAGAGAGATAGCCACTGCGGGGAGCAGAGGCTGCAGGCTCGGGCCTCATTGAGCCATTTAAGAAAAAGGAAAAAGGTCTCCTAATATTATTTTTCCCCTTGGATTAATATGAGACAGTGAGCCTTCAAGCTCAGCCACAGAGACACAGAAACACCAAGGAATTGGCTGTCTTAGAGACACAGCCCCCTGTACCGGGAAAGTGTTTGAATAATAATCATATAAACCCAAACATGGAGACATGAGTACTGATCTTTTAGTAGAAATCTTCACAATAAATAAATCTTATTCCTCAACATCATGTGTCTTCCATTCATTCTAAGTGAGATATCCACAGACAGAGTTGGTAGCTCCTCCCACATGCGGCTGTGGCGTCAGAAACACATTTTTTGACAAGCGACGAGCAGAGAATTCACAGCGCGGCACGCGGATTAGTCACGCAAATCTTGTTCGGTGTGAAAGCGCCTTTAGACACTTTGCAAACACACTCAGGATTTGGTTGATAAAGATGAGATAAAGAAAATGAGACTTTATTGATCCCTGCCTGGGAAATTTGCATGTTGCAGCACTGTGTACAGACTCATTAATAAAACAGACAGACAGAGAACAACAGTGAATAGCAAAAATTAGGGGAGCACCTAACTTTTTACAGCTTTTCATTCAGACAGATATCCAGTGGATTTATCTACAGCACAAGGCTGAGGAGTTGTATAGTCCATTGGAGTGAGGCAGGAACGATCTCCTGTAGCAGTTGGTATGGCAGCGAAGTTGCCTTAGCCTGTTGGAAAAGACACTCCGCTGTCCGTCAAGTCCCGGACGGAGAGGGTGCTGAGGATGATCCATGATGGATACAAGTTTATTCAAAGTCCTCCTCTCCATTACTGCTTCAAAAGCTTCAATTTTGCATCCAATTACAGAGCCAGTCTTTCTAATAAGTTTGTTGGGCCCCCTCGTGTAGCCACGATTGGCCCAAGCCAGGGTCTCATTGTCCCAAGCCCAGATAAATAGAGGGTTGTGTCAGGAAGGGCATCCGACGTAAAATCTTGCCAAATCAAATATGCGAATCAGACCTACGAAATCCATACCGGATCGGTCGAGGCCCGGGTTAACAACGACTGCCATCGGTGCTGTTCACCGACAAGGTGCCGGTGGAAATTGGACTGCTGTTGGTGGAAGAAGGAGAGGAGGAAGGCGGGTTCGTAGGGAGAGAGAGAAGAGGAAAGTCACGAGTGTTGGACTGAGAGTTGGGACTTTGAATGTTGGAACTATGACAGGAAAGGGTAGAGAGTTAGTGGACATGATGCAGAGGAGAAAGGTAGACATACTGTGTGTCCAGGAGACCAGGTGGAAAGGTAGCAAGGCTAGAAGTTTAGGAGCAGGGTTCAAGTTGTTCTATCATGGTGGAGATGGGAAGAGAAATGGAGTAGGAGTTATCCTAAAGGAGGAGTTTGTTAGGAGTGTTGTGGAGGTAAAAAGAGTGTCAGATAGAGTGATGAGTCTGAAGATAGAAATGGAGGGTGTCATGTTCAATGTTGTTAGTGGGTATGCCCCACAGGTAGGATGTGAGCTGGAAGAGAAGGAGAAGTTCTGGTTGGATCTTGATGAAGTGATGATGAGCATCCCTGGAAATGAGAGAGTTGTCATTGGTGCAGATTTCAATGGTCATGTTGGTGCAGGAAACCGAGGTGATGAGGAGGTGATGGGCAGGTTTGGTATCCAGGAGAGGAATGTAGAAGGACAGATGGTGGTTGATTTTGCAAAAAAGATGGAAATGGCGATAGTGAATACATTCTTTGAGAAGAGACAGGAACATAGAGTGACCTATAAGAGTGGAGGTAGAAGCACACAGATAGACTACATCTTGTGTAGACGGTGTAATCTGAAGGAGATCAGTGACTGTAAAGTAGTGGTTGGTGAGAGTGTTTCCAGACAGCACAGGATGGTGGTGTGTAGAATGACTCTGGTGGTGAAGAAGATGAAGAAAGAGAGGGCAAAGGCAGAGAAGAGGACAAACTGGTGGAAGCTGAAAAAAGAAGATTGTTGCATGACTTTTAAGAAACAGTTGAAACAGGCTCTGGGTGGTCAGGAGGTACTCCCAGATGACTGGATAACTACAGCTAATGTGATCAGGGAGACAGGTAGGAGTGTACTTGGTGTGTCATCAGGAA
Source organism: Oryzias melastigma (assembly GCF_002922805.2). Classification (NCBI taxonomy): domain Eukaryota; kingdom Metazoa; phylum Chordata; class Actinopteri; order Beloniformes; family Adrianichthyidae; genus Oryzias; species Oryzias melastigma. The sequence continues at coordinate 42,388 of NW_023416966.1, read as the reverse complement.
AGAGAGTTGATAAGGAGACTTGGTGGTGGAATGAGGAGGTGCAGGAGTGTATACGGAGTAAGAGATTAGCTAAGAAGAAGTGGGACACTGAGAGGACTGAGGAGAGTAGACAGGAGTACAGGGAGATGCAGCGTAAGGTGAAAGTAGAGGTGTCAAAGGCCAAACAAAGAGCTTATGATGACTTGTACGCTAGGTTGGGTAGTAAGGAGGGAGAGACTGACCTGTACAGACTAGCAAGGCAGAGAGATCGAGATGGGAAGGACATGCAGCAGGTTAGGGTGATCAAGGATAGGAATGGTAATGTGGTGACAGGTGTCAGTGGTGTAATGGAAAGATGGAAAGAATACTTTGAAGAGTTGATGAATGAAGAGAATGAGAGAGAACAAAGAGTAGAAGAGGTGACGGTTGTGGAGCAGGAAGTAAGAAAGATTAGTAAAGGTGAAGTGAGAGGGGCTTTGAAGAGGATGAAGAGTGGAAAGGCTCTTGGTCCTGATGATATACCTGTGGAGGTATGGAAGTGTCTAGGAGAGATGGCAGTGGAGTTTTTGACCGGGTTGTTCAACAGGATCTTAGGTGGTGAGAAGATGCCTGAGGAATGGAGGAGAAGTGTGATGGTGCCCATTTTTAAGAATAAGGGAGATGTGCAGAGTTGTGGTAACTACAGAGGAATAAAGCTGATGAGCCATACAATGAAGGTGTGGGAAAGAGTAGTGGAAGCCAGACTAAGAGCAGAAGTGAACATTTGTGAGCAGCAGTATGGTTTCATGCCAAGAAAGAGCACTACAGATGCAACATTTGCTTTGAGGATGTTGATAGAGAAGTACAGAGAAGGTCAGAGAGAGCTCCACTGTGTCTTTGTAGATCTGGAGAAAGCTTATGACAGAGTGCCCAGAGAGGAACTATGGTATTGTATGAGGAAGTCTGGAGTGACAGAGAAGTATGTCCGAGCAGTGCAGGACATGTATGAGGGCTGTAAGACAGTGGTGAGGTGTGCTGTAGGGGTGACAGAGGAGTTCAAGGTGGAGGTGGGATTACATCAGGGATCAGCTCTGAGCCCCTTCCTGTTTGCAATGGTGATGGACAGACTGACGGATGAGGTTAGACAGGAATCACCATGGACTATGATGTTTGCAGATGATATTGTGATTTGTAGTGAGAGCAGGGAACAGGTGGAGGTGGAGTTAGAGAGGTGGAGGTTTGCCCTGGAAAGGAGAGGAATGAAGGTTAGCCGCAGTAAGACAGAGTACATGTGTGTGAATGAGAGGAACCAGAGTGGAAGAGTGAGGTTACAGGGAGAAGAGATAAAGAAGGTGGAGGAGTTTAAGTATTTAGGGTCAACAGTACAGAGTAATGGAGAGTGTGGAAAAGAAGTGAAGAGGAGAGTGCAAGCAGGTTGGAATGGGTGGAGAAAAGTGTCAGGTGTGATGTGTGACAGAAGAGTTTCAGCACAAATGAAAGGAAAGGTGTACAAGACTGTGGTGAGACCAGCCATGTTGTTTGGACTAGAAACAGTGGGACTGAAGAAAAGACAGGAAGCAGAGCTGGAGGTAGCAGAGATGAAGATGCTGAGGTTCTCTTTGGGAGTGACCAGGATGGATAGGATCAGGAATGAATACATCAGAGGGACAGCACATGTTAGAGGTTTTGGAGATAAAGTCAGAGAGGCCAGACTGAGATGGTTTGGACATGTTCAGAGGAGAGACAGTGAATATATTGGTAGAAGGATGCTGAGTCTAGAGCTGCCAGGAAAGAGGTCTAGAGGAAGACCAAAGAGGAGGTTTATGGATGCAGTGAATGAAGACATGAAGGTGGCTGGTGTTAGAGTGGAGGATGCTGAAGACAGGCTTAGATGGAGGAAACTGATTCACTGTGGCGACCCCTGAAGGGAAAAGCCAAAAGGAAAAGAAGAAGAAGAGTTTTTGTGACACTGGCAGCTATGCTATACAGCAGGTTATTTACTCCAGCCCACTTTACAAACACATTCACCACTTCCCTGTATTCCTCCTCCTGTCCACCATTTATACACCTGAAAACCGCAGAGTCATCATTCTGAAGACGACATGACTCTGAGTTCTACTGGAAGTCACGAGTGTACACTGTGAACAGGAAAGGTGAGAGCACGGTGCCCTGTGGGACTCCCACACCACTGAACACCATGTCAGGCATAACACTTTCCAGCTAGACAAACTGTGGCCTGTCTGACATGTAATCCCTGATCCAGGAGACCAAGGACGCGCAGACACCCATCCATTGCAGCTTCTCTTTGAGTAACCAGGGAACCAGAAATTAAAGAATGTGATCCTCACTGTGTCCCCTCCTCCATCTAGATGAGAGTGAGCTCGCTGCAGCAGATAAATGACAGCGTCATCCACCCCCAGGCATGGCTGGTAAGCAAACTGGAGTGGGTCCAGATGTGGTTTTACCAGAGCTACCAGGTGGGCCAGCAGAATCCTCTCCAGCACCTTGGCTGCGCTAGACGTGAGGGCCACAGGATGGCAATCATTTGGGCCAGATGGAGCTGTCTTCTTGGGGAGAGGAACCAGACTTGTGGTTTTCCAGAGGGCTGGAACCCTCTCCAGGCTGAGGCTCAGGTTGAAGAGCCGCTGGAAAACAGAGGATAGCTGGCCGGCACAGGTCCTCAGGATCCTGGGGCAGATGCCATCCGGACCAGGAGCCTTGCGTTGGTTAATCTTTTCCAGCTGTCTCCTCACCTGGGAGGTCGTCATGGTCACTAAGGGGGGCTGGGTGGGAGCAAGGTGGGGGTTGGCTTCAGTCTGATCCATTGACTGTAAAAAATACTGGACTTCTCGAGCTATCAGGTCCCCCATTGGAAATGCATTACATCCAGTCCTCGTGAAAGTAGGCCGCCGCTTTCACCGTCACTTCCTGAAACGGCTATCGCCATATTGCAAACGTCTGCAACCATCTTCAGTGATTGGTCTGAGTCTCTGTGAGTCATAGCTGAGTCATGAATCTACAGGAAGTACTGTCGCCAATCTGAAGTCAGTTTATTGTGAGTTCCCTCCTCTTTCCACACCTCGACCACCAGACCGCGGATGTAAACAGCTTCTACTTTAATAACACTGGAGAATTGTACAAGTCATTGTTGAAGTCTTTGAGGGAGAACCATTCCAACATTTGATTCTGTCAGCAGTCCTTTGGGATTTACTTACATTTATTCATTTTTGTCGAGATAAAAGGAGCATATACTCAACTTATAATTTATAAGCTAAAACCAAAACAGTGAAAAAAAGAAAAACGAACGTTAAACAAAAAAGTCCAAACACATAACCTCAGAGTGAAATCTATTTCTACAGAGTAAATCCTCATCTAAAAATGTCGACAGCATGCTCCTCTTGTTGTTTTAAACTGCTGCATCGGTACATTCCATTGAGGAAAACAACAGTAGGACAATGATTGGTACATTGTTGAATTGATGTACTTTTTGGAACCCAGTGGTACTTCCTATATGGAACACGGAAGTAGGGGGGCTTGCTCTGTCCAGTTATTCTTATATAAAGTCTATGGCCGCTCTCTGTCTCCAGACCTGAAGGCCCTCTTTTTCTCGTTCAGCATGGCCTTTACGTCACTTGCAATCCACGGCTTGTTGTTGGGGTAACAGCTGACAGTTCTTGAGGGCATGATGGTGTCTTCACAGAACTTGATTTAATCTGTGATGCAGTCAGTCATGCTGTTGATGTCATCTCCATGGGGGAGACAGAGAGCGTCCCGGTCTGTGCAGTCAAAACAGTCCTCCAGGGTCTCGTCAGCCAGCGGTGACCACTTCCTCACCTTCTTTTTGGACAGAAAACTGTCAAAAAGGAACTGTTTCCATTCAGCAAGATTCTTAAGACATTTCCCCCTTCACTGAGGTTTAAGGAAAGACGACAGAAGTAGTTCTGTCTTTAAACCTCTGTACTTCTGCAGATAAAAGTTGTTGCTGTCTCTCCTCCCCAGACCCGCATGGATCCTCAGGGTGATGCTCAGCAAGAATGCAAATAGCACTCTTCAGATGCTCCATCAGATTGTGTCGAAGCTCTTTTTCTGTCCGAGCAGAGCTGAGTCAAAGACAGGAGAAAAATCTGAGCTCTGCAGCAGAGGAGTTTTATTTTGAAGAGATGCACTCCAAAGTTGAAGACACAAAGAGAGCTAACAGGTAAAAAGAAAAGGAGAAGAGAATCTTGAACCTCACTTTGTGCTGTCAGGTATGTAAACAAAACACAATCAGAAATGTTTTCGCGTTTCTTTCGTCTTTAACACAGATCTTTGAAGATCCACTTTGATTTCAGATTCAGTGTTTAAGGTACAAACAAAATATAATAATAAAAAGCTCGAAACCTTAAAATCACACAAATGTATATAGATAACACCTCATACGTTTAAACTTAGAAATGACTTCTAAATAACTTCATTTCAAACTGGTTTCTATTAGTAATCAGTTTCAACCTTTAAATTGGCTCACATAAAGATTTAACTTTTTTTTTAATAAAGTTCACATTTTTTCCATGTGCCTGTGTCGTTTCCAGGAGCGTCAAACTACATGAGAGTGTGAACGATTGTGTTATGTTTGGGGATAAGAATGAAGGGAGGTCGCTGAAAGAGTTGGAGGTTATGCTGCCTTTACAGCCCTGGATACTGCATTTAAGGGAACACGCAATCAAATGAAAGAAATGACCGTCCACACACCGACAAGTACACTCAGAAAGACTTACTGCGACACTCCCCACTGGAGGCATCCAGGAAAAGCCCCTCCTGGCAGCGTGTTCTGCAGTAGCCACTGTGCAAGGAGGCCAGTGGAGGGCAGGAAATGCAGTCAGCCTGGGATGGACCTGAGCAAGTCTGACAGGACGGATGGCATCCTGGGAGAGAAGAGGAAGAATGGAAAGATACACCTTAAGTTTGTGTTAACCCTCGTGCTCTCTTATGGGGTCCAGATGACCCCACACTTATTTTGATATGTGATCCCTCCCATGACAAAGATGGACAGGGTTTCGTGTCTGCCACGGACACCAGAGAAGATAACAAATCCTCAAAAAAACAGTTCAGCCCGCTGTCTCGTGGGGTCCAGATGACCCCGCTTTAATATCAACATGTCTAGGACAGCACGAGGGTTACATTGGTGTTTTATTGATAAACGTAATCAAATAACAGATCCTGATTTATTTATTCTTTCTAAATGACAGTTTGTTCAACATGTTTGTGCAACATTTTTAGTAACTCAGAAGAAGTCATGCAATCAATCAGGCTTTGTACAAACCAAAAAAACATGGCATAGGACAAGCTATTTCTGTGGTTGTGAACATATCTAAAAATGCAGGAGTGTGTCACCTTGGCACTGGTTTTCCTGCATGAAGAAGCCTTGAGGGCAGGAGAGGAGGCAGCTCCCCTCATGCAGGCTGAGCGGAGGGGAGCAGGAGGAGCAGTTTTCAGCAGACGGCCCCGTGCAGTCCAGGCAGGATGGATGACACTCTGAAAACGACCCACACCACACAGAAATGTTATGTCTGAAACAAAAGTTCAGGACGGAGAGTGCTCAGCCTCATCTCAACACACTATACAGAAAGAGTGCCTCAGTTTAGTGCTCTGAATCTGCAGGGAAGACACATCCATGAGAAACTTCAAATGATTTAAATGAGGACAGACAGCCTGAGGGAGTTTGACCTGTTATTTTTCATGGGTACAGAAAAAGGCCATAACTGTGACTGTGAGTATAGTCTCTGTCTGCACTTCAGTCTTTACAGATGTGGACTGTTTGCGTGTATGTGTGTGTGTGTGGGTGTGTGTGTGTGTGTGTNNNNGGGGGGGGGGGGAGTTGGGGGTTCTGGGAGCCTTCATTTTTCATTTTCATTCATTTTTTTAAATAAATCTATATGTGCTTTAATTGTATTCTAATCTTACAATTATTTTTCTTAGTTATCTGACTTGTTAAGATTCTAAATATAAATACTAAAACTTAATTAAAGCCGCAAGCAGCGTTGGATGGCCCGCAGTCACCACCTGCCCTCACCCTCGCCACTAACTGCCCTTTCCCTTGCTACCCGCCCTCTCCCTTGCTACCCGCCCTCTCCCTCGTCCCCGCCCTTTCCTTCGCCGCCCGCCTATTCGCACCATCGCCACCCGCCCCTAAACGCCCTCGAGGCCCACCTTTGACACAAGCTCGTTTGCTAAGCAGCCACTATGCCCCCCCAAATCCCATCCCTCTAGTACAGTACAGCTGGGGTGAGATCTAAGTGAGAAATTGCTTAAAAAGGCACTTTTTTCAAAATGGCGGCTTTTCTGTTGGTTTTATCTCCATAGCAACCATTTTATGTCTTGTTTGTCTGAGGTCACCGAACAGATTGATGTTAGTGTCATGACAATCGGGAAAAGTAAATTTTGGATTTCCTTAGCAATGGAGGTTGTTTGCTAACCACGCCCACATTCCTTTTATGTTCATATTCAATGTTATAATACCTGTTACAGCTTAAGCCTGGGATCAACATATTAAAGTATCATAGCAATGCATTGAAATATGAGCGTGTATTAACACTACGCCACTTTTGCGAGCTCGCCACGTGCACGCCGTACAAAATCTATAGCTTGTAATACCATATATTTTATACCATTGGTTTCCCAATGATGCCAAAAGCGTTTGGAAACAATTGATAAATATCCCTGGTTCACTTTCAGCTTATCCCTTTCGGGGTCGCCACAGCGTAACAGCACCCACTGTTTCGCATCAGTGATTCGTCAGAGTTTTTACGCCGGATGCCCTTCCTGACACAACCCTGTACTTGAGGGGGACAGGGACCCAGTTAGGCAGCAGCGTCAAGGGTCTTGCCTAAGGACCCAATCTGGGTGGGGATCAGTGGACAACCCTGGAATCGAACCCAGGGCTCCTGAGTGCCAGCCCTTCACCTAGCCCACTGAGCCACCCAGCCGCTACAATTGATAAATATCCCTAAAGTTTATATTTGTTTGAAGCTGGTGCTAACAGTGTTTTTTTTGGACAAATCAAGATGGCGGCCTTTCCCAAGGTCAAAGGTCAACGAAACTTTAGGGGTCATTGAAGACTAACGCCAGTGGCATGTGGGTCAAATTTCATAAGAATTGGACTAACAAAAGGTACGTTTTAACGTTGTAAAATTCACAAAATGTCAGAATTCGAAACAAAATGGCCGCCAAGTCGTAGGTCGTGGAGCCATCCGATAATAATGTAAAAATTAGCCATGGATATATCCAGTAAAGCTACGTTGGTTTCGTTCGCGAATTGCAAACAAAATTTTTGATTTTGCTGAGTCAGCAGTTTTTTCGCGACGGTTTTTTGCGTACCAGGGCCGCATTTTAAGCATTGCGGTTTCAAAAGTTATATCGTTTCGTTCATCTTGAGCTCCTGCATGCCCGAATACCCTTTTTACGCAAATCGGTTAAAATAAGTGGGTGCTAGCTAAAACCATGGCGGTTGCGACCTTGCGACGTGCACACCATTCAAATTCTACAACTTCTAATTGCAACATTTATCTCACAGAAGGTTCTCATTTATGGCCAGTGATGTGACATAACAATGGATAAAACCCCCTAGGAGGTATTTCTTTTTGTAGCTTTGAGTAAAAGTGCTTTATTTCAACATTTCAAGATGGCGGCATCTTCCCAAGGTCAAAGGTCAATGAAACTTCTTGGGTCGTTGTAGACTCGAGCTGAGGACATGATTCTCAAGTTTGGTGAAAATCGGACAAACAAAAGTTCAGTTTTTCCATATTGTTGAAAAATGTGAAAATCGCCATTTCTCTGACTTCGCCACAAGATGGCCGCCAAGCCGTAGGTCGTGTGGCCATCCCATAATAATTTCAAATGTTCTAGGGCTTATCCCTGACACGTGTCACTGGCTTTCGTTTGCGTATTTCGATTTTTGGCCCATTCATTTTTTTTACGAAAACGCTCGCCGTGATGTCATCGTTTTGGGGGGGGTGGGGGGGTCAGGCGCAACATGCCAAAAATTCATTTTCAATTTTCCCTACGTGTGATAAAATTTTGAGGTACTTTTCGTTCATGTGGCGGGGGTGTAATTTTGGCTCAAAGGCGCAGAAAGATAGAATGTTAAAGCAAAAACAATATGGTCCTATAGTCAGTAGACTGCTGCTGCGGGCCATAATTAGCCACAAAAATTAACTACAAACTTCTTATTAACTGAAATTGTTAGCATTTTTGTTTAATACCAAAGAGCCACAATGGAGGGATGAAGGAGCGTCATGTGGTTCTGGAGCCTCAGGTTGCTGACCTCTGAATCAGTAAGTACAAACATTTTACAAAGACAATGAATCCAGTGTGTTCTGCTGAAGAAAATGGATTACTTACCAAATACATTTACATAGACAACACATGACCAATGCTCTACATAGTACACTAGGTAGTGATTGAAGTTGGACAAAACGTCTGACTTACAACCCTTTACACCTTTCAGCGCTGCCTACCCACAATCCTTTTCCACAGAAATGGAGTGTGGCCATTTAACTCATTATTAGAGGTGGCAGACAACAGGCCATTAACATGACAACCAGGTAGGTTAAACCCAAAATCTTCGGTCTAGCAGGCATAAGAAGCAGGAAGCAAACAAATGTGCCAACTCTCAGAGCGAGATCTGAGCAGGTTCCCAGTCCCCGGAGAGCATCTCCATCATGGAGAACCTCTTTTATCACACAATTTTTAAGGCCAAGCTTTGAAGCACACCGTTTTGCTGCCGATGGGGGGTGGGGTGTGTGTGTGTGTGTGTGTGTGTGGGGGGGGGGTCCATAGTACAAGGAAGGATAGATGTGTACAGACACACTTTAGCAAACAAACACACATTCACACACATATTTTACAGTCACGCTGAAAGGAGTTCTTGTTTCACGTGTACTTTAGTTTTACTGTTTTCTTCCATATTCTATATTCTGTGTGACACAACAATTCTTACACATATTTACAAACTTAATAGTAAAAGTAGATAAAGTTTACTTCCTGAACAGACATAGCAGATGTGTGGAACATTGTGTATCCACCTCCCTAAATTACAGATCTCCTTTGTGTGAAGTTATCTGTGTGCACGGATAACCTCTGCAATCATTTTCAACAGGAGCATCAATCTAGCAGCAGGTGTGAGTTCTGGCCTCATCGCAAACTGCCGTTTAATGTCACCCCCTCCCAGACAAAAAGCCCCCCGTGATGGAGGTGCTGACCTCTGCCAGGTGTCTGCAGGTGGAAAACCCCAGGCTCCAGAGCCACAGAGAAAAGGCAGAAGTTTGATGTAAAGACGTAATATCTAGCAAATAATTAGTGGAATTCCTCTGTATCCTAATGTTGTCACTTTGTTAAAGAGAAACCTCAGCTCAGATGAGTGCAGGCTTCCATCAGAACCTTACATGAGCTGTTTTTCTAAACCGGAGCCCAGCGTAGAACCTACAGTGGTTAGAGTGTTTGAGTGTCGCCTCATAACCTGAAAAAGGCAGCCAGAAGGATTGCTGCTTTTATCAGAGTCCATGCTCCAACTTGGGCCTGAGAAAAGCAGCAGCTTTACTCACCTCTGCATGTACGCCTTTCATCCAGGAAGCTGTGTGATGCACATCTCGCCATGCAGATGCCGCTCTCCAGGTGGAGGGATGCTGGTTGCAGCACTTCATCTGCCTTCCGGCAGCGGAGGCAGTCTGAGGCCAGTGGTCCCACACAGGAACGGCAGGAGGGGTGGCAGTCTGGGCAGTGGGGAAAAGAGTCAGATGGAGGAGGAAGAAATCTTTCCAGTTAATGTGAGCACTCACTGTGGCAGCTAGTGTGCTGGTCGTACAGCCCCTCCCCACAGCTCTCCACACACTGGCCCTGGTGAAGGTGGAATCCACTTGGACAAGATGTGCACTGGGACATGGAGGGACCCCAGCATGAGGAGCAGGAGCTGTAGCAGACTGACAGCAAAGACCAGGGGAAGTTAACCTTGGAGGGAGAGACAGACGCCTGGTCTGTCCGCAGAGGATCCGCTCACCTCTGCATCTGAGGTGGTCATCCTGGTAATGCCGAGGTGGACACTGAGTTACGCATTTCCCATGATGCAAAGCAGCTCCTGGAGGGCAGCTCATGCAGTTGGGGTTGTTGGGGAAACAGGAGGTGCAGGACGAGTCACAAGCTGTGGACGACAGCGTAAATGTGTCATGCACCAGCCAAACGGTCCGAGCCACAATTTAGACACTTTTAAGGGTTCACATTTCAAACAAGAAGACAAACCTGGAAGTCAATGGCTGAAATGGAATCTTCATGAAACAACAGAGCTTCAAGTGAATGCTCTTCTGCGTTGTTTTCCTCAAAGACGAAGCCTATCTGGGACTAAATGCAGCTTCGTCACAAGACTTCAGGAGCTACATTCTCTGAGTTCAGCCAAACCATGTTCTTCAACATGCAGACCGCAATGGAAGCGTCACCTCCTTAGTGAGCAGTAGTTAAGGGGAGAGCCGTCTCCTTCTCAAGGGGAAACTGGTGCTTCAGTCCGATCTGCAGGTCAGAGCACGCTGTCTCCTTTTATCTCCAACATCACTCCACAAACTGACATGTTGAGAATGTGTTTACACTCTTTGATTCTTCTTCAGAGTCCTCTAAGGTCCGTCTGCCGTGGCACCATGCTGCCGTCCAACAGTCGGTTAGGGGAATCTGAATGATTACGTGACTTGCAGGACTTCAAGGCTTTATTGGACCCAACCTTTTGATTGAGTCCAAATTACATTATGTCCATTTGGTTAAAGAAAAGTTGATTTTCTCCTTTAAACTCATGTCTCATTTAAATGTTTGTGATTTTGAAATAAGAAACAATGGAAAAATAGGCAAATAAAGTACTCAAATGAACAAATGGCCAGAAAAATTCATTGTGCATGACTGAGCTTTCCCCTCAGAACCAGAGGAAACTCAGCAAGCTTTTCTGAGAGAGAAACCCACCCCGTATATATTACAAAATGACTCCGAAAAAAAAAAGCTGGAGGTCAGCAGCCCTCAGGTCATACAGAATGAGAACATTTCAACTACAGTTTTTAGCAAAATCTGGAAGGATTTGAGCT
>NW_023416966.1:0-31294 GCF_002922805.2 Oryzias melastigma | reverse complement strand
GGGTCAAACCCATTCTGTGTGTCCGGGCCTCGTGATGAGCAGAAGGGACAGAAGAGCCTCTGAAAGGCCAGCGGCTGTTTTGGTGCATTATTATTTGCAAAAAGAACTCAGTTGTGTGCAGCTCAGTCTGGGTGTCTTGGGGGGGGGTTCCTTCTTACCTCTTAAGAATAGAAACTATGCATATTTATGGAGATGTCTTTACTGTTTACTTCATCAGGTCCTCGTTAGTCCAAGAGGGAACAGCTAATCATTGTGTTTTTTCCTCTGTTTGTTCTGTGTCAGCTCTGCTCACTGCCGACTTTTCATTTTGGGACCAAAGTGGCAAAAAGCCCCAGAGAGATGCTAAACCTTCATCTCCATTCCACCACCAACAGTCAACCTGTACCTGCTGTAAGTTTCTGCAATGCCAAACCTAACAGATCAACCTGAATCCTGGTGGGACTGCAGAGAAACATCTACAAGAAGAGCAGAAAAACCTCAGCTTTTCCCTTCTTGAACAGTGTTAGCGCTTTACCCTGTCTCCCCCCCCTGCATTATGTTTGTATTGTAAAGAACTGCGGTTGCAATGGATGCAAAGTTAAGCGCTGTGCGCACCAGGTGATGACATAAGCATATAGTGAGTTTGCGCTGAGTCCTGTTTGATACTCAAAGGTTGAAAGGCAGAGAGTGCAGACGTTTTGGGCTGTAATGAAAGTTGTGTGCAGGAGGAAATAAAGAGGCCGCCAGCCCTGTTCAAGAACAACGGTGTCCCTTTTATTCCGTTACCACTCGCGGGCCAGCCGGGTCCAGACTGGCAACAACAACGCTGTCCGACCACGGTCCGAAGCCAGAAGTTGAACGGTAACAACACATTTTTGGCATCTCCAGTAAAAACAAGACACGATCAGGCTTTGAGCAGCCCCCATTGACCGTTTAATAAGAACTTTGAGAATATTCATGTCAGTGGTAGCATCTAACATTCAAACAATTGTCTCCACAGTTTGCATTTTAGAGCTGATGTCCATTTGTCCTGCAGTCTGAGGCAAAAATCCAACTGCTTCCCTGAGAAGGCAGTTTTATTTATAAATATTTATCGCCCTCCCGGCCCGTATTCAGAATTTTTATCTGAGTTTTCTGAATTTTTATCAAATATTATTTTATTCTTCTGACAAAATCATAATTACAGGGGATTTTCATATTCATATTGATGATTCCAGTGACTGTCTTGGAAACGCATTTGCGGCTTTATTAGAAAATGTTAGTTTCACACAAAATGTAAATCAACCTACTCACTGTCATAAGCACACCCTGGACCTTGTTTTAACTCATATGCTCTCTCAGATCAGATAGTCTCCCTGGATGGTGTAAATGTTGCCTCCAATTCTTCAGTCAGAAACTTAGGGGTTTTATTTGACCAGGATTTATCATTTAAGGCTCACATATCTCAAGCTTGTAAAACTGCATTTTTTCACCTACGTAATATAGCTAGGATCAGGAATATGTTATCTAAAAGTGACGCTGAAAAACTCATCCATGCATTTGTTACGTCTAGACTGGATTACTGTAACTCTTTACTAATAGCATGCCCTAAAAGTTCTTTAAAAAGTTTTCAGCTTGTCCAGAATGCAGCAGCAAGATTGTTAGCAGGAACTAGTAGAAGAGAACACATCACTCCTGTGTTAGCTTCTCTCCACTGGCTACCAGTTGAATCCAGGATCAAGTTCAAAATCCTCCTGTTAACCTATAAGGCTCTGAATGGTGTGGCCCCATCCTATATTAGAGATCTCATAGTTCCTTACCAACCAGTCAGAACACTTCGTTCACAAAATGCTGGACTGCTTGTAGTTCCTAGAATTTCTAAAAGTACAGTTGGAGGTAGAACCTTCAGCCATCAAGCCCCTGTTCTATGGAATAAGCTCCCAGCTCATGTCAGAGAGGCCAGCACAGTTTCTACCTTCAAAACTAGCCTTAAAACATTCCTCTTTGGACAGGCGTTCTGCCAGGCTAGCTAGTAATCAGAGAATATTCCCTCTCATGTGGTCCTTGTGAGGTTAGATTAATAAACTAATATTTATGCGTTTAAATATAAATTTAGATTTTCTATCATGGTTATTATTCAGATCAGCTCTGGGTTTCTGTTCTCTATTCTCATCTACTTCTCCTCTCTTCTATTCTTTATTATTTATTGTATTTAGTTCTCCATGCTTTTGTTGGTGCAGTTCCATTCACATGTTGTTCTTCTTTCCCACTTTCCTCTGGGGAGCGGGAGAGATTTCAGATCCCCGGTGGATCGCCCACGCTCCCACTCTTGGCCGTGGACCACGCCCCCGACACCATCCTGCATCTCTGAGTGAGAGTGATTCCTGCTGGGTCATCTCCCTCCTGGTCGTGGACTGCACTTCTGCTTCATCTTAACTGTAGACTTAATCATCATTCGTCCCTCAGCTCCATCTGAATGAACTCTTTTAGATACGTAGTTGTAGAAGCTAATCTTTCTTTAACTGTTCTGGTATCGCCTGTCCGTCCTGGGATAGGATCTCTCCCTCATGTGGGAATCCCTAAGGTTTCTTCTTTTTTTCCTGACTCAGGTTTTTTTAGGAGTTTTTCCTTACCAGGAGGGAGGGTCTAAGGGCAGGGATAACCAGTTTTATTTAGTCTTAGTTTTTAACTATTTTTCATATTTTGAAGCCCAATGAGGCAAATTCCTTTGTGATTTTGGGCTACATAAATAAAATTGAATTGAATTGAAAACAGAGCCGCTTCACCAACAATGCAGCTGCTCTTAGTTCACAGTATCTGCTGTTCTTTTACCTCATCCTGTATTGCCTGTGATGGAGATGGCCCACTGAGATTTGGGGAAAACGAGCCATTACAAGCTCCTGGAAGCTGGGTCAATTTAAACAACCACAGTGTCTCTACCGTGAACAGACTTTCAGATACCACTGCATTATGGGATGTCTAAACTTAACTCTACTGTAGTGAACAGATGCATCTCTGCTGGATTCATAAACGGCTAAGATTTACATGTTACCCATTAACTGGTGGGGGTGTCACATAAACTGCCCAAACTTTCCCAGATGAACTTTTGTTTTTGAATATTGTAGCTCTGGATAAAAAGTGCGCATCAGTTTTACCGTAGCAAACACCGTATTGACTGTAGAACCCGGCGCCGCAGTCTGGGACGCACTGGCCATTCCTCAACAGAGCAGCCGGGTCCGAACATGAGGCGCAGTCGTGCAGACCTGGGCCGCCGCACTCAGCACAGGACTCATGGCAGCCTGGAGGACACAAACACACAAACACAACCATGTGACTCCTACAGTAACAAACTATAACCTTCAGGTTTTTCTTTTCTAAGGGAATTCTAATGTAAGGTGAGGTAGACGTGGTTTTAATGAAGATAAATGCCAACAGAGGTTTAGGAATGAAGAAAGCAGTGTCCAGAAAATGAAGATACTAAAAAACCAACTGGAATCTTCACGAGTTGATTTTAGCTCTACATACATTTCTAAACTGCTTACTATGATTTGAAAGTCAGAGCTGTGCCGCCTTTTGACACCAGAGTGGAAGAATCTTCTCGCTCTTCCACAAAGTCCTGCTTTCAGTTATGCAGTTCTTCCTGTACCACAGCGAGATACAGGCTGTAGAAGACGGCTAGTGTACGCCTGTGTGCACAAACACCTCCACTTTTCTCTGTCTTCCATTTCCTTCTAAAAATGAGACAAAAGCCAAAATCTCAACTAGGATATTAGCCCTTCTCACAGGTTTTTTTTCACACCGAAGGAGAAAAAAGTCCAAACAAAAGCTGAATAAAATGTTTCAATCTTTTTTTCTGTGGGTGTAAGAATGTATCTTTTTGAACAGGATGGAGTTCATGCTATTGACAGCAGGTAATTCTGAAACTGCAGCCCATCCAAACCTCTAATCTCTTCAGAATTAAGAACACCATAGATTTTAATGTTCAAGCAGCTCAGTGTTCAGAAAATGTCAGTGTGACACAAAGTAAAATGTTCTATTTAAATCATTACATGGAGAATAATAGAGTTTTAAAACATGTTTTATTCAGAATACATCCCCAGAGATTACTGGACCACATGCTAAGTTATTTCAAAGTCTAACTTTCAAGTTTTCTTATGCAGATATTTAACTCTGTGAGTCATGCAGAATCTGAAGATCCTGCAACAATCACTCAGCTCTCAGCTCTCCAGGACGTCTGTGCAGAGCCTGAAAATGATGACAAGACGAGCTGCTCTTCCTATCAGCTGCTAAAATGGTTAAAGCCAGTGCAGAAAGGTTTCTCTGTGCGGTTTTTATTTTCATTTATTTCTTGACAGGGATTAAAAAGAATCTCTCCAAATGTGACAGAGTTAACCCTTTAACACCTGAGGCGTCGCCAGTGGCGCTTAAACACAAAATATTTAACATACTGTAGCTTTTCAACTGTTAACACCATAATTCCAGTAGAATTATGGTGTTAACAGTTGAAAAGTTATAGTAAATCAAACAACATAAACACTGGAGCTCTGGTGTTAAAGGGTTAACCAAAAGACTATCTTTCATCTGTTGGCTATGGACAGGTGGCACAATTGTCTCCCTAAAATCTATATACTTTGAAGAACTGAAATACAACAGAAACCAGAGTAGAAGAGGAGTACACATTTTAAAAGGGTGAAAATACAATGCAAATATAAATGAGCAATAGAAAGAATAATAAGGAATAAAATACAAATACTGTGTAAGAACATTAGACATTCATGGTGGATTGACTGACTGTCACTGTCAGATTTTCAAACCCATTTTCTCTTGAAGCTAATTGGAGGCTACCTGAGAAATCCATCAAAAGTGTTCCTTTAACGTTTGAGAGGCAGAATCTGGACGAAGATTTTATTTTAGTGTTGTGAGTCACAATGACCTGACAGACACATGGGGTCAGACCTCTAACTCCACATTCATTTGAGGAAGTTTTCTTTCATGTTTCATGTTGAAGATGCTTTTATTCTGAATTGCAGTAAAATAAATGAAAGAAGACAGAAGAACTAAAGATACAAGTCTGCTGTGATGGACAGACAGACAGGTCTTCCATGTCATCATCCTCGTCATCATCATCATCACTGCTCTCTCTTTGTGCTCCCTCCAGGCTCCTGTCCTCTCAAGTTTCATTTTTATGTTGAGCTTCACTTTGAATTCCTCCATGGTTTTTCCTGGCTTCCCTTAAATGTAATATTCATGCATGTCTCTCTGAAGCTGACTGGAGCATGAATGAGCTCTGTCTAAAGTCATAGGAAAGCTGGCAGGCAGGAACTTCCTGATTATAATTCAGTCCTGTTAAAAGCCTTTTAGCAAAATATATTTGGGCGACCTAACACACACACTTATACCCCCCTCTACTGTTACACCCAACAAGGGGATTACACATCCTTGATCTCACCTCTCTACGGAAAGCAATTTATTTTTCAGGGTGGCCTGAAGTGTGAAGTTATCAGCAAATGTAATCCTGGCAGAGCAGTTTCCTAAAAGCCTCTTCTGCATAAAACAGGACAGATTGAAATGAATCCACATTCACAGCACCCAGCAGATAATCTGCTCTCTGTCCCAGCAGCCCTGGGGAGAACACAATTACTGTGGCTTCCCAAACCTCCATCCACAAACCAGATGAGAGGAGAGATTTAAACTCAGCAGTTTAGACAAATGAGCAGGTAAAGGAAATACACAGATATCAAACTTCATGAAATCTGTGATTAGAACCAGATGGAATGCATTTTTTTGCTGATAAAAGAACGATACATGAACTCAAACAAAGCAAAGCCAGAAAAGAACAAGTATAAATGAATTTCCCCCCAGAGGAGTAATAAAGTATCTTGATTGATTGATTGATAGCAGCCTGCAGGCCTTCTCTGTGAACGCATAGTCAGAATAAAAACCCCAACATGCAAATGACCAACTGAGGATTAACACTGGAGTAAATGCAGGGACATCTAAAAGGATAACATTTCATTTTAATTTTTTTTTTAGGACACTCACGAATGAGAACCTGAAATAATAAAAAAATAAAAATAAATGGCAGGACTTGTGTTAGCACTTCTGCTAAACTTCTCACTGTATAAAGATGCAAAATAAATAATGAAAAGAAATTATTTTTAAACGCAGTACAAGCCAAACTCATGAGTTACTTTTCTCTAAATAACTGATTGTGGAATGGTGCATGGATGAAATAATTGCACAACCACTGTGTAGACCACTGACCCCAGCGAACATTCCAATGTGGGCCCCAAACGTTTAAGCTCAAGCCAGTGTGAGTAAACACAGGTGGAGCCACCATGGAACCCACGGACAAACCCACCTGAGGCCAAAAACTCAGCCCAAAGGTAAACAACATTCAAAACAGGGAGCACATGATCCAATAGACTCCTATAGAGGAATAAACAACTGTTTGTCATTCTGTTGGTCAGAATAAACATTCTTGCTCTGATACATTTTTTACATGATTTTTTTATTTTGCTTTTTAAATTTTTGCTGTAGCGCAAGCAATATTACTTATTATTAAAATACTAATTGACCAACAGGATGCCTCATTAAAAGCATCTTATCTCTTGTTGGATGTTTGAAGCGTTTGATTGACAGATTCTCCTGAAGTGCTTTTAGGGGAAAGGGTGTGGTCTTTTAGCATGATCACACCTGACTGGAAAGAATGGTTGCCATAGGAATGTGGCCTCAGACCAACTCGGAACAGTCACTGCTTACTGACGATTTCTGCTTCCAACATGGCGACGACTGTTTCACAAAAAAATGACGACTGATAAAAACTGAGAGAAGTGATAAAATCTTGACATTTTGTAAACATTGTTTTCTCAACTAAAACTGCTCAGAAGAAAGCTCAGATCCAGGTAAGTTAACTTCAAAGTAAGTTAGATTCAAAGAAGAAAAAGACTGCACAACAATCATAACAATTTATGTTGTAACTGTGTGTGAAGATTATTTGTTACAATTTGCAATGTTTCACATAAAAGATCTCAAAATCCAATTCTTTTCAACTGAAGTTCTGATGCAACAACCTGTGATCAAAGTTTCTCGTCACCTCTTCACGTTGAAAACTTTACGAGAGGATAAAGAAAATGGCCAGGCCTTCATTGATGGGCTGGTTTCCTCTTAAAAACACCAGGAGAATATTGTTTTAATGAAAACTAAAACTAAAAGCACCATGAAAATGCACTGCTAGACTCTCTATTTCAAAAGCAGGAACTTTAAGCTAAATCCATTTTGACAAAGCACATGGAAAGTCACCTTTTTCCAGTCCATTTCTACATTTCTATACCTATAGATATTTCGATAAGGAGAGAACTCGAAGTGGAACTGAGAGATTCATTGTGAAGTTATTTGTGAAGCATGAAATAAGAGTCTTTCGGTGGTTGGGCTCTGGGCTGGAGAACTCTTGCTTGCTGATGAACGCTTTGGGCAGTAAAAGAGATCCCCCCTCAAACAAACTGCACAAGAGGGAGAGGAAGCCGGAGCAACACTTGGACCAGGTTAGAGACCCAGAGCCCAGACACTGATGGTGGTAAGGCAGGACCGCGCTGATGGAAGAGCCAGGAGGAGAACGGGGTGGAGGAGGGCCGGCGCAATGTCCAAAATGCGGAAGAATACGAACTCTACTGTATTTGAAGGCAGAAGTTTGATTGTGTTTGGCTGTGAAGAAAGAGAGTGCTTCAGCTATTGGCTCCTTATGCACACCAAATGATGACGTGGAGATGATGATGAACACCTGCATGCGTGAGGGAAATGATATTGAAATTGTGCTAAAGCTTCACTACATTGAAGATTACAGCAGTGAACAAGAGGATTTCAAACTTATTGTGAAACTTGATCCTGCAGGAATTAACCAACCATACTAAACAACAAAGGCTGGTGTAAAATATTTCATATCTGTCTAGTTTCCTTTGCCGTAGCAGTTACTGGTGGTGTTATTTAAGGTCACATGACTGCCATACTTACGGCGACATTGGGTGCCGTTGCTTTGGTATGACCCAGGAGGACAGACCACCAGACACCGACTGCTGTCCATGCTCAGCAGAGGCTGCTGGGAGCTGCAGCTCTGGCAGTCCAACCTGCTCCAGCAGGTGGCGCAAAAGGGTGGACAGGCTGATGGGTAAAAAAAAAACCATGAAATGCTGCAACACAACTTATTTCTGTCAACATGAGCAGTCTCAACACAGCAATAACACAGATTCAAAACATTCAGTAGATACACTGTGATGTAATGCTTATAAAGGTTAGCTCAAGCTACAATTCTTACAACAACCATACAATAACGATCACAACTATAGTAATGATCGCAACTATAGTAATGATCACAACCACGGTATGGATCACAACCATAGTAATGATCACAACCATAGTAATGATTACAACCATAGTAATGATCACAACCATAGTAATGATCACAACTACAGTAATGATAACAACTATAGTAATGATCACAACCATAGTAATGATCAGAACTATAGCAATGATCACAACTATAGTAATGATCACAACCATAGTAATGATCACAACCATAATAATGATCACAACTATAGCAATAATCACAACCATAGTAATGATCACCATCCATCCATTCATTTTCCGGACCGCTTTGTCCCTTTCGGGGTCGCGGGGGTGCCGGAGCCTATCCCGGCTACTGATGGGCGAAGGCAGGGTACACCCTGGACAGGTCGCCAGCCTGTCGCAGGGCCTCAATCAAACACCCATCCAAACTCACAGACACACCTAGGGACAATTTAGTGTCACCAATTAACCTATGAAGCATGTTTTTGGACGGTGGGAGGAAGCCGGAGTCCCTGGTGAAAACCCACGCATGCACGGGGAGAACATGCAAACTCCACACAGAAAGGTCCCAAATCCCCCAGCCGGGATTTGAACCGGGGCCTTCTCGCTGTGAGGCAAGACCGCTAACCACTGCGCCACCGTGCAGCCCTATTTCATGTGGACTATTCCTGAGCGGGATACGAACCCATGACCTTCTGACTGTGAGTCCGCAGCCATAACCACTTGACCGTCTAGTGGCAGTAATGATCACAACCTTGGTAATGATCACAACTATAGTAATGATCACAACTATATTAATGATCACAACCTTGGTAATGATCACAACTATAGTAATGATCACAACTATAGTAATGATCACAACCATAGTAATGATTACAACCATAGTAATGCTCACAACTATAGCAATAATAACAACTATAGTAATGATCACAACCACGGTATGGATCACAACCATAGTAATAATTACAACTATAGTAATGATCACAACTATAGTAATGATCAAAACCACAGTATGGATCACATCCATAGTAATGATCACAACTATAGTAATGATCACAACCATAGTAATGATTACAACCATAGTAATGATCACAACCATAGTAATGATCACAACTATAGTAATAATCAAAACCATAGTAATGATCAGAACTATAGCAATGATCACAACTATAGTAATGATCACAACCATAGTAATGATCACAACCATAGTAATGATAACAACCATAGTAATGATCACAACCATAGTAATAATAACAACCATAGTAATGATAACAACCATAGTGATGATTACAACCTTGCTAATGATCACAACTATAGTAATGATCACAAACATAGTAATGATTACAACTATAGCAATGATCACAACCATAGTAATGATCACAACTATAGCAATAATCACAACCATAGTAATGATCACAACCATAGTAATGATCACAACTATAGCAATAATCACAACCATAGTAATGATCACAACCATATTAATGATCACAACCATAGTAATGCTCACAACTATAGCAATAATCCCAACTATAGTAATGATCACAACCACGGTATGGATCACAACCATAGTAATGATTACAACTATAGTAATAATTACAACCATAGTAATAATTACAACTATAGTAATGATCACAACCATAGTAATGATCAAAACCACAGTATGGATCACATCTATACTAATGATCACAACTATAGTAATGATCACAACCATAGTAATGATTACAACCATAGTAATGATCACAACCATAGTAATAATCACAACCATAGTAATGATTCCAACCATAGTAATGTTGACAACCATTGTAATGATCACAACCATAATAATGATCACAACCGTAGTAATAATAACAACCATGGTAATGATTCCAACGATAGTAATGTTGACAACAATAGTAATGATCACAACCATAGTAATAATAACAACCATAGTAATGATTCCAACCATAGTAATGTTGACAACCATTGTAATGATCACAGCCATAATAATGATCACAACCGTAGTAATAATAACAACCATGGTAATGATTCCAACCATAGTAATGATAACAACCATAGTAATGATCACAACCATAGTAATGATTACAACCATAGTAAAAATAACTACCATAGTAATGATTACAACCTTGCTAATGATCACAACTATAGTAATGATCACAACCATAGTAATGATTACAACTATAGTAATGATCACAACTATAGTAATGATCACAACCATAGTAATGATCACAACTATAGTAATTTTTACAACCATAGTAATAATAACAACCATAGTAATGATTCCAACCATAGTAATGATAACAACCATAGTAATGATTAGAACCTTGCTAATGATCACAACTATAGTAATGATCACAACTATAGTAATGATTACAACTATAGTAATGATTACAACTATAATAATGATCACAACGATAGTAATGTTGACAACCACGGTATGGATCACAACTATAGTAATGATCACAACTATAGTAATGATCACAACCATAGTAATGATCACAACCTTGGTAATGATCACAACTACAGTAATGATCACAACCATAGTAATAATAACAACCATAGTAATGATTACAACCATAGTAATGATAACAACCATAGTAATTTTTCCAACCATAGTAATGATAACAACTACAGTAATGATTACAACCTTGGTAATGATCACAACCATAGTAATGTTGACAACCATAGTAATGATTACAACCTTGGTAATGATCACAACTATAGTAATGATCACAACCTTGGTAATGATCACAACTATAGAAATGATCACAACCATAGTAATGATCACAACCTTGGTAATGATTACAACTATAGTATTGATCACAACTATAGTAATGATCACAACCATAGTAATGATCACAACCTTGGTAATTATCACAACCATAGTAATGATCACAACTATAGTAATGATCACAACCTTGGTAATGTTGACAACCATGGTAATGATCACAACTATAGTAATGATCACAACTATAGTAATGATCACAACCATAGTAATGATCACAACCATAGTAATGTTGACAACCATGGTAATGATCACAACTGTAGCATTCCACCCTTGGAAACAACTGTGATAACCTGTGTTGACCATGTGGTCACCCAACTTTCATGTGGAATGCCTCTTTCAAGATAACAGAGTTCCCCTTTCAGGAAGGAGGCCATAAAGTGGGCTGAAACCCCTACCTTTTTACTCGGATGTAAGTCATTAAACCGGGCCAGAAACCTGACTATTCTGCATTTGAAACTCTGGTTAACTTTAGCCTGTCATCTTCAAAAGAGTCTTGGTTCCAGCAGGCTGACCCCCTGGAGAGTCCAAGCATTCCCGACAGACACTCATACTTTTTTGTTTGAAACATGTGACCCTTCATAACTTTTCTTATGTTTTAAAACACAGGACTTTTGTAATTGGATCTAACATGTAAAACATCTCTCCACAGCTCCAAGAAAAATGATCTACTATAACGTGTGTGTAATCAAACCTTTATTCCTAACAGAAGAAGATTCACAACTACTTTGAGGTTAAAATCCATGAATAATCATGTGTAAACGTCAAAGCTTGGAGAATTGCTTTTCTGTGTTTATGTGGACTTTGGGAAGCGTTTTATGTGCCACATACAGGATTCACACTCACATATAGGGTTGTACAAACTTTTTGATAACTTTGTTTGATAGAAACCTCTTTTGTTGTTAATTCAGCATTAAGAACACCTCCAGAGACCAGAATAAAGTTACGCCCCTGATATTTGCATAGACAGAGCTCATTGGGACATGCAAATTACCTCCAATCGTAAAACACCTCAAATCCCCACGGATTGGGCGTTTCTGGCCCTGCCTCCCAAATTCAAAACCCTGGCGCGCAGGCCAGAGGCTCTCTTCTTCCCTTTTTCCTTCCTTCTGAAGGCTTCTCAGGCACGCTCAACAACACGCCTCCCTAAACCAACAGGGCTGATAAGCCAGAAGCCAGAACCGGAACAGAACAGAAACATCTAAGTTCTTCTAGTCTTAAGATCATGTTTTTTTCCGCGCGCTTTCTTCCTTTTCAACATTTTTGTCTCCCGTTTATTTCATAGACTGATTCCAACATTTTTACCATTTTTGATGCTTTTATTTTGAAACTGATATTTAATACTAGACCATTCGATAAGTTTCATTGTCCGGCCAGCTTTGCGACTTATACTTTTTGGTCACAAAACGGAATAGAGAAATCGTTCGACCACCCCAGAAGCTAAGTGACTGAACAGAGCAGAACCAGCAGAACCGCAG
This sequence comes from Oryzias melastigma, assembly GCF_002922805.2. Lineage (NCBI taxonomy): Eukaryota > Metazoa > Chordata > Actinopteri > Beloniformes > Adrianichthyidae > Oryzias > Oryzias melastigma. The sequence goes on along the minus strand of NW_023416966.1, from coordinate 18,733 downwards.
TTTCCCTTTCCTTCTACACCTGGCTGCAGATCTCGCCTCCACGGCCCGCCTGAAGCATCCAGCCAGTAATGGGATTAACCACCCTTCCTGGCAGAGCAGACCCAGATCTCCAGACCGCTTGGTGAGAAGTCGAACTTCGCTCAGACAGTCAACTGCTGGTGGTTAGAACAAAGATTAACTATTTTTGCAAGAGTAACATCTTTGCCCCGTTTTAAATTCCTCCTTTTAAGAATAGCTTATTTTCAGATCAGTAACACCACCCTCTTTATGCACAACACACACTTAATGCATCCACACATTTAGCATTCCTCACCTCAATATTTCATGTCTTTTCTTCTCATTTACCTATTTCTAGTTATTAGTTAAAGCTATATTCTATGTTCCACATATGTTGATTGCTTTCCATGCTTTTAAGTCCATTATTTCTGCTTGTTTAACCTCATGTTATTCAATAAATATTCAAAAGGACGTCGTTGTTCAGATATCATTATTTGTCTTCTTTGTGGTAAGACACTCGCATTAAAATTGAGAGACTGATTAATTGATTACTTTATTGATTAGAAGTAGCGGCTAATCATTGATGAGTAATATTTTCCTTCATTACGAAGGTGATGCCCCGAGGATAATTTTATTAAATTTCAGTTTAATAAAATTTATATTTTTCAACCAACTTTGGGATTGAATACTTCATATTCACCCCCCTTGTACGCTACACACTATAGTATTGATCACAACCTTGGTAATTATTACAACCATAGTAATGATCACAACTATAGTAATGATCATCCCTAATTTTTACAAAGTGTGGTTAATTTCTGACACCGTTGTTTTCATGTTTGCAAACCAAAAAATCTGTTTAGCTGCCAGTGAGGCTCCAGAGAAATGATTTCACCAACGAGAATCGCATTTCATTTCCTGATCTCCAGCATTACAACCTATCAGAAACAATAGAGGTTTAGGGATCTTTTCTAATCAGAATTCTATTCTTGAAGTCTTTATTAGGTCTGTTTAACACTTAGTAGCACAATTTCTACTTTAGTGCCCTTTGGTTCACAGCAGGGTCCTTTAATGTCAACAAGTAAAATCTTCACATTTCTGCATTTTCTTGTGGAAATCCTGATGCAGCCCAGCCTCAGCCAGACTCTCCCTCTAGCGGCCCCCAGATAAAACAAGTTTGAGACCCCTGTTCAACAGGGTGGCGTGGGGCAGGAGGCGTTGCCTTTTTTACCTGGTGACTCTGCACACCTGCTTCCCATCTTTAATTTCTGCAACTGTAAAAGCCTCTCCCTGGCTCTTCCATCCTGCCAAGTTATTTACTTTCAGTTTGGCCCCTTGCTGGTCCCAAGCAAAGCTTTCGTTGGCCTAGCTCCCTGCCTACACTACCAGTGTTCTTCCCTTTGTCTTTTCATTGTGAGGCTAATAAACCATCACGGCTATTCATCACATCTGACTCTGCTCTGGGATCTGTCTACTCACCACGACAGACTGACTTATGTGAAACTCTTAAATCCAAAGGAGATGCGAATATTTCCCTGGAGGGGTCAGTGCGGTTGATGAACACGCAGCCAGTCCACTATGCATGCAATATTAAAATACGTATATACAGTGGTGGACAAAAGTGTTGGTACCCCTCAGTTAAAGAAGGACAAACCCACAATTCTCACTGAAATCACTTGAAACTTAGAAAGTAACAATAAATATTTTTTTTTGGAAATTAAACAATCAAAATCAGCCATCACGTTTGAATTGTTGATTAACATAATTATTTAAAAAAACAAACTAATGAAACAGGCCTGGACAAAAATGATGGTACCTCAATAAAAGATTGAAAACTATTTGACCAGAGTGACATGATTAACTCAGGTGTGTCCTTTACTTGACATCACAGGTGTTTTATTTATTGTTACTTTTGTAAGTTTCAAGTGATTTCAGAGAGAATTGTGGGTTTGTCCTTCTTTAACTGAGGGGTACCAACACTTTTGTCCACATCTGTATACGTACATATATGTACATATTTATATATATATATATATATATTGTAATTTTTTTCCCCTTTAATTTCGTGTAAGAGTTTGATCCTTTTCCACAAAAAAAAACAAGAATACCTGAAGCAGCGTTTGTACCTTCACAGACTTGTCCTTCAGCATAGAAGCCAGCTGGGCAGATGGAAAGACAGCGGCCGAGATGCAGGTAGGCTGTAGGGTCCCTGCAGCTCTCACAGTTATCCGGAGTTTCCAAACATGACAGGCAGTCCTTATGGCACTGAACTGAAAAAAAAACATGGCAGACGCAGTCTTCTTTTAAAAAATGTATTTGTGGTAATTTTACAGAGGCAGATCTGCATGATTAAGGATAGGCACCACATGTTTCTTATTCTTTGCCAAACCAAAGCAGCGCTTCAAAAAAGGAAGTACGAAGGCCAAGTTTTTCAAAGTACGACAAAGCAGCATGTCAGATTGAAGGTGCTTGAATGTCCCTAAGATGCTTTATTCATTCTTTTTGACAGGCTGCACTGCGGGCTGCACGGTGGCGCAGTAGTTAGCGCTCTTGCCTCACAGCGAGAAGGCCCTGGTTCGAATCCCGGCTGGGACCTTTCTGTGTGGAGTTTGCATGTTCTCCCCGTGTATGCGTGGGTTTTCACCGGGGACTCCGGCTTCCTCCCACCGTCCAAAAACATGCTTCATAGGTTAATTGGTGACTCTAAATTGCCCCTAGGTGTGAATGTGTGAGTGAATGGGTGTGTGATTGAGGCCCTGTGACAGACTGGCGACCTGTCCAGGGTGTACCCCGCCTTCGCCCTTCAGTAGTCGGGATAGGCTCTGGCACCCCCGCGACCCCGAAAGGGAAGAAGCGGTCTGGAAGATGAATGAATGAATGAGGCTGCACTGCAGTGCTGCATCTCTGTTTTCACTCATGTTAAGGTAAACACGTATGTCATCTCTCTTTGCCCTGAATCTTTTTTTTTTTTTCTGACCATCGTACATGCCACTTTTATCCATTATCTTCTGCTGTGAAGTCAAAGTGTCATTCTTGTTCTTCTTTCTTTGGCTTAAATTGGCAGGTTCCAACATATGTTTAAAGTGCATGTCAATGGAGAACATTTACTTATACAGCGCTTTACTACCTTTTTAGAGGGCCAAACTGCTGTACAGTCACAGTGCCATTTAGCCATAAACACACATTCACACACTGATGGCTGCTCCACTGCCAAACACTGACAGCAACCTACGACCACCAGGAGCAACGTGGGGTTCAGAGTCTTGTTCAAGGACACTTCGACACATGGGGGGGCAGAGCGGGAACCGAACCATCAACCTTTCAGTCAAAGGTCGACCGCCCTCCTTCTGCACCATAGCACCGGGTCCAGAGGTAGAGTTCATGGTTAGGTCTGCCTAAAACCTTATTTTTCTACGAGTTATCTCATCTCACAAACAGAAAAGAAATCCCAGAAGTTTTTGAAAGCATTAACCCTTTGGTTTGACCTGATGTCTCTCAAATGTCTGTGGGGCGTCAGCGCAGGCTTATTCCGCACCAACAGTCCCGCCCACCACGCAGAAGTGAATTTCTAATGCAGAGACTATGTCCCCTTAAAAACAGCAGCTGAAATAGAGGTCCTGAACTCTCAAACTCTCTATGCATGGAGCTGTGTGATGTATTTCCTGTTTAAAATAAGACCGCGTGTTTACTTCCTGTTATGGCTAACTCTATTTATCTACTGTATTTTCCCAACAATAAGTCACAGTTTTTTTAATACATTGGCCGAGGGGTGTGACTTATACTCAGGAGCGACTTATTTGTGATTTTTTAAGACATCAATAGGTTCATATATTTGTTATTTTCCCCACTTACAACCAGTTGCCTTTTAGCGGTTGTTTCCCCTAACAACAACTAGAGGGCGCTGTAGGTTTGCGTGTCAGTATTTGTTGCTGTCTGCTGACAGAAACACAGAAGAAGAAGTTACTTTGGACTAATGCGGGACAGCAAGCCATCAAACGGAGTTATAAACAGACAGAAGAGCAGCTGAAAGCAGTCATTCAGATGGAGCTCCTGCAGGCTAGAAGATAACCATCGCCACATAAGAAAAGGAAAAAGACTAAAAAACCCAGACATGGAGACATGATTATAGATGCTTTAGAGCTCTTCAAAATAAATAACTTAACCTCTCAATATCGTCCATATCTTCCGTGTATTAAGTAAGGGATAATACCAGACGAAGTATGCGTTATGAGAAATTAACGCACAATGCGGAGGCCTAAACCGTCCGACGCGAAGCGGAGGACGGTTTAGGCCTCCATGGTCATTTACAAAATAAATAACCATTCAATCAATATTTAGTACTTTATTCTTGTTATTTCTTTGGTTTAGCTCATTTTTTCACAAAAAGCGGACTATTTGATCCGTGATGCGGTTTTTGTCACGGTGACATGGAACACGGCATGAAGCCGGAAGCCGTTACAGACCTCAGCTGCAGCGGTAAAGTGTCGCTGTTTTGAAAGAAAGACCCGGACAAATTAGGATATTTTTCTTCTTTTTCTGACGTTAATCCTTCAGTAAGCAGCTAGAAAATAAACAGAACACAATCAGCTTCTGTCTGTTTCATTTCACGGTAGGTTCGTTCTTCTGAGCTGCTCTAAAAGCAGAAACTCCCTCTTGTGGTGAAACAGAAGACTACACCTTTCATGTCGAGTGGTGTTTTATTAGAAGGAGAATAACCAATTTGTCAATATTAATTTATCTTACAAAAGGAGAGGAATATAAATGCTGGTCGCTACAATAAGTTAAATAAAGCATCAGTTCAGAGAGAAAGTTCATCCATTATTCCTTGTTTTGTCCAGATAATGAAGGAAAAATGTGTTTTGAAGAAGCCTGCGCAGTGATATCGAACGTTTGGTCTGTGTGACCGGAACTTCTTCTTTAGGTGTGCGTTATTACTGTGCATTATCACTTTTTAATGCACACCCAGCAGCCAATCAGAATCGAGTATTCACCCAGACCATGGTATAACAAGAAATAAAGTCAAATCCTCCATCAGGTAGCGACGAGGCTAAAAGATAGCTTCTCCACACGCAATGGGAGCGTCTAGTTTAGGAACACATTTTTGGACAAACATTGAGCACTAAATTTAATGCATGTCAAGACAGGCAGCACACTCAAGTTTGACACATAATTCTAGTTTGGTGTCAAATGCAACGTAACATTGGGTTTGTTGAATTTGTCCATAAATGTTGGACTTTTCTCTTAAAAGTGCAACTTTTATACCGGAGCAACTTATAGTCCAGAGAATATGGTATTTAGCAAATCTCAGAGTACTATACCTGGTATTGTCTAGTTTTCATTATTTCTTACGTTGTATGTTAGTTTGCCATTATGTCTATACACAATGACATCAAAAAGGCAAAGTTTGAAACACCAAACACTCAGTGCTCACATAACGCCACCATGTACAGTATGATCATGTGACTTCTTGGGATGAAATGTAGCTCTGTTAGAACATTTAAAACCTGTTCAACAGAACCTTTGATGTGTAAACCAACTTTGAAGTGACTTTAGGATTACTGATCGTACTCTCAGCTGATGATGAGGAGCTTCTGCCTTCATGGAGCGATAGCAGCACCTGTATTGAGAAGTTTTAGGGAAGGAATCAGGTCTTCACAGAAGCAAGGCTGATGCTGCAGCAGAATAACTCACTTCAGCTACTTGGGAACACTTAAATCCTTTGTTGATCCAAAACTGTGGAAACTCCAGCAAGAACCACAAAGCAGCGGATACTGAAAATTAGAAACCTGTAAAGATAATATTTTAAACACCCTTCAATTTCTGACCAAGTTAGAATTGTCCTCTCCTGTCCTGCAATAAGGATGTCTGTGCTAAAGATTACCTCCTCAACTCATGCTTGGTATTTTCATTCCTATTTCGTGATGTTGCTCTCAGAACAAGAGCAACACAGCTCAAATCAAACAGAACATCTTTGACCGCAGTTTGATGTAACTGTTTTTACAGTCACAGGACTAAAAACCTGTGCAGCCCAGGAGCTTCTGAACCACAAATAAAAGCTGCAAACAGTTTCAATTTGCAGAAGCCACTCACTGCTGTCTGCTTCTGAAACCAGATTCAACAGGGTTTGTAACTGCTGGATGAAGCAAATGTCATGTTTTGTCTTTTTTTTCAGTTTCCATCAGCAAAGAGGTCTGATTGTAACTGGTAGGGATTTCCAGTAGTTTTCTGAAGCCCTTTACAGGAGAACCAACCAGCCTGTGTCCTGAGGCTCATCGAGAGCTGCTCAGGGGCTGCCAAGCTCAACTCGAAACAAAGAATTTCTCCCATGTTTTCATAGAAACTTTACAAACTACTTAGAATATTTCTGGGAAAGGGATGCATGGATCCCTGATAAAGTTGAGAGGAAAAGTTGTCCCGTCTGATTTGGAGGGAGAACATCTTCCTGATTTACACTGAGCAATTCAATAATAGATAAAATGCTCACAAAAGTCAAGTGATAAACTTAATGCATTAACAGACCAGGTTACAAAGCTTTGACCATCATTTGCGCAGTCATAGAGCAGGTGACCTCCTCACCAGGTGACCTCTGGTCTGAAAATCATAGCTTCAATTCCCCCCATGTGTCGAAGTGTCCTTGGGCAAGACTCTGAACCCCACATTGCTCCTGGTGGTTAAAGGTTGGCTCCAGTGTTTGGCAGCGGCGCCACCATGAGTGTGTGAATGTCACTGTACAGCGCTTTGGGCCCTCTAAGAAGGTGGTAAAGTGCTGTATAAGTACACACCATTTTCACCACTGTGTTTTCTAAAGTGTCTCAGTTTGCTGCATTCGTAGCACAGTGTCATAATAGCCTCAGCATGTTTACTATTGTAAGTCACTTCTATATTCCAATGAAACAGCAGAGTTTCTGACTGAGTCCATGAGTGTTCTGAAAGCCTTTTTGCTACTGCCATCGATTAGTTAGAGAGGTCATCAGGTATGGTCTCCAGGTAAAGCCTAGGCTGACAGCAGAATATCATTCCTTGTCGATGGGAATTTTACGGAGCTAAAGAGAAAAGTTTTTAAAGGTCCGTTTTGCATCAAGAAACCTAGACATCCAGGACAAATAAAGAGAGCATAAACAGATGTAGTCATCCAAGCTAAGCAGGGAAAAACACTGAAGTCTGGCATGGCCCAAAGCCACAATGGGGAACTCTGACAGCATCAGGCAGAACTTTCCCACAAAAACTCCAGTCAGGGAACAGGATGGAAAGCGAACGTACCTGGCTGACAGTCGGGGCAGCACTGGCCTTCCTTGATGGTGGCTAAGGTGCCTGGAGGGCACGTGGGACAGGTTCTCAGATAACAAGTCACCTGGGCATCTCTGCACTCGCAGTCCCGACAGCCGCCGTCAGTCCAACGAGCCGAGTCCTGAAAGAGGAGAGCCTGTTCTTAAAGAGGCCTGAAGGCTGAGGCTCAAGTTCACTTCAAGGTCACAATGACAGAACAAAGGAGTTTGAAAAAAGCCTGGCTGACAAAGAACCACAGAAACACAAAAATCCACTCAAGTCATTCATTAACCATTTAAAACCTGAGGCGTCTTCGGTAACACTTTAACACAAAATCTTTAACATACTGTAACTTTTCAACCGTTAACACCATAACTCCAGTAGATTCTGAGGGAGAAAAGCATTATGAGGCATTTTTCTCCTTCACAATCTACTGGAGTGATGTTGATCGTGTTCAAAATTAAAAACTTACAGTAAATCAAAGAACATAAACACTGGAGCTCAGGTGTTAAATGGTTTATGAAACCCTGTTGTGGATAAAAAACATCAAAAATTGAATTTTACAAAAAACTTTGTCACTGATCAAGTTTTCCCTACATTTCAAAAATCTGTTCAGTGTTCAGAAAATAATTTAGTCTTTAGCATTTCAACTTTTCTCATTGCATAGAGAGCCAGCAAATAATGAAAACCTACAATTATTTTTAAAAACAAAATAGTTCACAATTCCTGTTCTTCATGTTTTTTTTCTGAAAGGTTCTGCCTGTTTGTCTCTGAAAGCAGAAGAGAAGGATCTCCTGAATCTGTTAGTATTTCTGAAGCCGTTTCCTCGAGAAGAAAGCCGCTTCAGGCAGCATCAAAAGTGTAGTTTCTCACTTCCTTTAGTACAGCCTGCATGTCAATATGCACCAGCAGAGACAAACATTGTGGGGTGGGTCCCAACAATCCTTGTGCACATTGAGACGTGAGTGACTACAACTCTTCACAAAATGCATTTCACATTAATCTGCTGGTCTTGGATGTTTCCCGCCATCAGCTGGATCCATGTTTTATCATCAGAAGACAAACTCATTCCACTCAAATTAGTTAGTAAAAAATTATATGAACCCAAATAGAAACACAACAGAAATACAACGTAGGTTTTTTTGCTAACACATTTGTTTTGTTTTCTGTGAAACTTAAGCAAACTGCTGCGCTGAAATGTCTGGAAACAGAATCTGATGCAATCACAGAAATTCATCTGAAATCATAACTATTTGATGAGAATGCACTGCTAATCTCTTCCTTTTTGCTGGTGAAATATTTTTGTCAGAAACCAACATTAAACTGGAAGAGCAAAAATGAAGTCATAGAGGCCTAAAAGATTTTTAAAAACGCCAAACTATGAAACTCTGCAGGAAGAGGTTTGAGAAACTTTACAAGATTTAGGCCATGGGGTCAAAAAAAAGGATTGTTTTCCAGACTAACCCAGCTGTATGATTTATTCATCTCTGCCCCAAATGCCATAATGAATCCACTGGAGTGCTAATCCTCCACGTTTGTTTTTCTGTAAAGCTTAATATTAGCAGCTGTGGCTGTTTACAGAGCAGCCTCCTCCACACGTGACTGCCGCTCTCACCTCTCTGAATTGCTAGTTTATACAAGTCTTTGCATCTCCCACACAGTTTGGATTTCCTGCTAAACTTTGCAGAAAAATCAGCTCAAAGTATTGAAGGTACCTTGTAGGATTTCCCTCTGTGCACGCAGTGAGCTTTCCGCTGTGAGCACTCAGGGCAGCACTTTCCCGGCAGGTGAACAAGCTCCAGTTCCTGTGAAGGTTTGAGAGCAGTTAGAATTCAACAAGCACTCGTCTTGTGTGGTTATAATCCAGTTTCATTTGCAGGATTAGGTTGGTGTTTCCCTATCCGATTTGTGGTACAGATCCTGTTTGAAGCGTTTTCAAATCAGTACTGAAACTGGAATGTTTCCACCAGAAGCCTAACCTGCTGCAGTGAGGTTGCCAGACGTTCTCTGAGGAGTTTGGTGGGATTGTTCTTCAACATTCAGTCATGTTGGTCAGAGTTACTGAGAAGGTTCTGTTCGCATCAGGTTGTGGCTTGCATCTCTCAGTGTTAGATCCCAGTGTGACCTGTTTGAGGGTTTTTTTAAATCATCGTTCCAAAACATCTGCACCTCAAAAAGAATTCTGATTATTTTTGTGTGGCATATTTGTATTAAACTGCAGGGTCTTTTGGTGTATTTTTGTGTTGATGTTTGCAGGCTTGCTGTGACTTCTCTGGGATGCTCTGCCTTCCTGGACTCTCCAGGAATGATCTCATTGGTGCATTGGTTAAGGCTGGGTCATTTCTTTTCTCACCATGGGAGTGTCTTCAGTACTTCCTAGTATGCTTTGGAGAATTGTTCTGAATAGCGGTTCTTTTGTTAATGAATCCTTTGAATGTTCTGGATTGGTTCCTGTTCCAGCCCTACAACTGTTTAACAGATCAGCCCAACTTCAGCACATTAATATAATGGTTCCCAGTGAGCTGCTGAATGAGCTAAACAACCAAATCACTATTGGTCAACAGATGGCACTGGTTTAACCCTTTAACACCTGAGGCGTGACACTAAAACACTAATTGTTTAACATACGGTAACTTTTCAACCGTTAACACGATCAACATAATTCCTGTAAATTGTGATAGAAATCTTTGAACAGAACAGCTGCAGAATGATCAAGCATGCTTTCAACAGCCTGAGCCAATTTCTTTAAAAGAACTGCAGTTCTAGTTTCAATTCTCATTCTTTTAAAAAGTCTCATGCCAAAATAAAAGTAAATAAAATATTTTATCCCAAAAGTAACATCATTACTATTATTACTAAAGCGATTTTTTGCCTTTTTTCAGTCACTTTCTTCTGTCTGCTGACTAACGCATGTTAGTAGACAGACACAACACAAACACTCACAGGTAAACAAACACACACCTTCACGCACACACACATGCAGAAGAGTCATCTTGTTGATTTCAGATATAGACTCATGCCAGTTTTGCAACTTAAAGTAAATGGCAATCAGCTTTACTCTGAAGGAGGGATAATAAAGGAGCATGAATACATTTGATAAAAAAAAACTTAAAAAAAAAATAATTGAATTGAGTTGACATAGCAACCAGCCTGGAGCAGCAGATTTAGTAGATATTTGAACATTCACAAATGTTTTCTACAAATGATACAGCGGTCCAGTGTTACTGGGTTATGACAGGATGCTGTTGGGAAAAGCTGTGGGGTTCATGTCATTATTTCTGCTGAAAATAGTAGATTCAAAGCCAGAGCTTTGTTACACATCATTAGTTTCATCTTCAATGTCAATTTTCAGCATATTAACCTAATTATGATCCATGATGTAGCAGTCAGCTATGAATGGTCCCATGCCCCCCCACCAGCCAGTGACTTGAAACTGCAGCAAATATAGGTTCATGTGAACAAAATAACAATGTCATCTTCCATTAACTTTAGTAGTCTGTTTAAAAGCCAGGAAATGGGATTTCTGGGTGCAGACATCTTTGATGTTGAAAAAGTGACACTGGCAGTTTGTAGCCTTCAGCATGAGAAGAAGTTACCTTTCATTTGTGCAATGCTTTAATAGTGCAGTCACGCTGAACATGATTCGTGCAACAAATTTGTGTGCCACGCTCCTCAATTCGCTGCTCGACGCCTCTCAAAAAATGTGTTCCTGATGCAGCGGCCGCATGTGGGAGGAGCTACCAGCTCTGTCTGTGGATATCTCACTTAATGAAGGATGACACAGATGATGTTGAGGAATGAGGTTAAGAATTCTACAAAAACATCAGTAATCATGTCTCCGTGTTTGGATTATGATTATTATTAAAGATTTTCCCGCTACAGGAGGCTGTGTCTGTATGACAGCCGCTTCCACTGTGTTTCTGTGTCTCTGTGGATGAGCTTGAAGGTTCTCTTTTTGTATTAATCCAAGGGGAAAAATAAAATTAGAGAACTTTTTCCTTTTTCTTAAATGTCTTGGTGAGGCCCAAACCTCCAAACTGCAGCATCTCTCTCTCTCTCTGCCAGCATATCGAGCGAGTGAGCTCCGCCACGGGAGTGAAAGCCGCCAATTTGTCCAGAGTGTATCCCACCTTCACCCCAAAGTACCTGGGTGAGCTCTGAGAACCTGCGGCTCAAACGGGTATAGGAAAAATATGAAAGTTCTGGATAAAAACTCTCACTTTGTATTAATATTCTACCCACTGATAGAGTCACTGAAAACATCACATGCCCAAAGTTGAGTTCCTGATTGGCAGATGCGACACAGCGACCTATAAAACTTCAGGTATTCACATCTTGGCCTCGCCACTCAAATCAAGCTGCTGGCAGACCTTCACACCACGCCAGTCGCTCAAATCACGCCGCAGGGTTTCAATTCACCTCAGAGCATGGCTGAACCATTGATTAACATTGGAGCTGGCCGCCTCTGCCGGGTGAATCACGTTTGGTGTGAATTCACCTTAACGTTGCCATGCTAAAGATAAAGGAGCTTAAAATCAGGGTGTAAATTCACAAATTGTTTTAATGAAATGAAGAAAACCGTTGAAATTAGGTCACAAAAGAGCTGCTGTCACACAATCACTGGACGACACCACAAGATTTTAGGTTAGATCGAGTTCAACAGATGACTACTTGAAGCCAGTTCATGTTGTCTGAAGCTAATCAGCAACAGGACAATAGGAATGACAGGACATCAGTGTTGTGGTCAGAGAGCTCATCATCATAACAGTAGGATGGGAGCACAAACTGAAGGAGCAGAACTCCTTATTCTGAAAATGCCACTAAGAGTCCAGAGCATGTTCAAACACAACATGACCCACCACTTATAACCGCTTTTGCAAAGAAGTTGTGTAGATAATAAATGTTTACACTCAACATCAAAATCTGTGTTCCTAATGACCTTGCTTTATTGGATTACCTGGGGGCATTCAACCCGTCCACATTCAGCTGTCCGACAGAGGACCTTCCCCTGGTCACACATGCAGAACTCGCAATCTGTGATGTTCCACATGTCTCCATGGTAACGGACTGCATCCTGGTACAGGCAGCTTCCCTTGGCAGCTACACACTGCTCACAGCACTGACCTACACGCCTCACGTTGGTCTGACCCTGGAAAGACAGATGGTGACCTTTAGAAAGGGTTTGGCTTTTCCATTCAGTGAAGACTGCAAACAGATGAGACCAGCCAAAAAAAAAATTACAAGGAGCCTAAAAATACTGTGGTGCATAGAAAGAGAAAGAAATAATGGTAATACTGTAATACTAATGTGTATTTAAAATGAAAGTTTAGTTTAGCTGATTACAGTTAGCTCCAGAGAGAAAGTGTTTGCGTTAGCCTGGGGGCGGGGCTGGCAGCGCAGACTCTTCCTGAAAGGGGCAGTTCTCACTCTGTGATGTAAACCTGTGAGGACCTGCTCGTTTTCATGGATATGGGAGGGACTGGTACTGAGAGAGCAGGTTTTAGAGGATGGAGCAGGACTGTCAGTTGGCCTTGAAGAGATTCTGGCAAACCATCCGGCGCCTCAGGAGGGGAAAGCAGTTAATGCACTGTTTTCAGTGCAGGTGGGGATCTGCCTACTTCAACTGGGGACATTGTCGGGCGGTGGAAGGAATACTTTGAGGATCTCCTCAACCCTGCTGACACGCCTTCCGTTGAGGAAGCAGAGGCTGAGGACATTGGGGTGGAACTGTCCATTACCCAAGCTGAGGTCACTGAGGTAGTCAAAGAGCTCCTCGGTGGCAAGGCTCCGGGGGTGGATGAGGTTCACCCCGAGTACCTAAAGTCTCTGGATGCTGTGGGAGTGTCTTGGTTGACACGTCTCTGCAGCATTGCCTGGCAGACAGGAACCGTACCACTGGACTGGCAGACTGGGGTGGTGGTTCCCCTTTTCAAGAAGGGGGACCAAAGGGTGTGTTCCAACTACCGGGGAATCAAACTCAGCCTGGGAAAGTCTATGCCAGGGTACTGGAGAGGAGAGTCCGTCCGATAGTTGAACCTCAGATCCAAGAACAACAGTGGACCAGCTCTACACCCTCTCCAGGGTGCTGGAGGGTTTGTCCATGTATGTTTTGTGGATTTGTCAACCGCTCCCCTCTTGGTGTCCTGCGGAGGGTGCTCTGGGAGTATAGGGTCTGGGGAGCCTTACTGAGGGCTGTCTGGTCTCTGTACAAGCGGAGCAGGAGCTTTGTTCTCATAGCCATCAGAAAGTCAGACTTGTTTTAGACTTTAGACTGCTGCCACCGCGACCCGGTCCAGATGAGCGGAAGAAGATGAATGGATTAGATAAATTAATTACAAGTCACGATTAATTAATTGCATTAAAATGTATTTGCTTGAAAGCACTAATTGGTAAATCTCTGCTGTAAAGTAGTGCTGCCACAAATGATTATTTTAATAGTCGACTGATCACCGATTATTTTTTCCAATTAGTCGACTAATCAGGTCACGCACAAAGTGGATGTAAAACACACATCTTAACCATCATTAGCTTTAAACTAACTAAAATCTAGATACATAGCATTAGCAGCGATAATGCTAGTGTGAATGCTGTAAGCTGAATTTGGCCGCTGAAGATGCTGAAAATTATGACTAAAAAACTGAAGCTGATAGCCAGCTAGAATATTATTCAAATGTCAAATTAGCCTTAAAACATGTGAAAAAAGACTAAATGAGCTCAGACAAATACCATGTAGCTGAAATATTAGCTAAACTTCAAAATAGCCTAAAAAACCTTAATAAATGCCAAAAATAGTATAAAAAGCTAGCAGAATGCCATTATAATTTTCAACTTTACTACACTTTGACTCCACATAACAACAAGTAACGACTAATGGACTATTAAATTAGTTGTCGACTATTTTAATCGTCGATTAGTCGTTGATTAGTCAATTAATCGTGGCAGCACTAATGTACAGACTTCCAGACCAGGTTGTGATGTGTTTTGTCTTTTTTCCTCCACATCTACAGTGTGTTGTCATTAAACCACAAAACAAACTCAGGCTTAGAAATGCTGTGAGCACAGGAATACTGGAGAGCAAGCTGTGTTCTTGCGTCTTCTGTGTAGGTTGGCTGTGGCCTTTTCTGGAAGGCTCCACCCCTCCCCTGCAGCTCTCCATAGAGTGGTGCACAGCCGCCTGCACTTTAGCTTAATTTGTTTGAGTTCCATTTCTGAGTTCTAGTTTTTGTTATTAAAATAAGTCTAGATCTTATCTTGTCTAGTCTTGCATCTTTCTCATCCTGATACTCTGGGACACAACCATTAGACCAAAAGTAATGTTCACTGTGCAGGGGTCTAAGCCCCCACCACACTGATAAGGAGCACATTCTAACATAAAGCATTATTCTGACAAGTTCTGGAAACAACAGCAGAACATGTTCTGCTGCTTTTTCCAGCAGTGATGGCCAATAACATTGCAAACAACTTTGAAAGGTTTACAACTATAGTACAATCAGCAGCAATAAAGCAAAACTTTAAATGACAACAGAACCCAGAACTTCACATGTTCTTTAAACCTGAAAACAACATTTAACAGTTTCATGCATTAAACAAACCTGTGAAGAGGCCAAAAGCGATGGCTGTTTTAAATGTGTTGGTTTTCCTCTTCTTCTGATTTCTGGAGGGAAGCTGTGCGAGGAAATGCTTGTTTACAGCCCAATTTTCTGAGACTCTCTGGGGGCTGAAGGTGTGTAAACACGCCCTGGATGATGGTTTCATGTCATAGCAGGGTTAGGTGGAGGTCAGGTTTTAAAGAGATCCTGTTAATGAAAAGCCCTCCATGGCTAAATGAATGTCCGCGAGTTCAAAGTCCTAAATCCTTCTAATGGAGACCGTTTCTGGTTTTCTTCTGCTTCCACCTCACCTCGGTACAGTGATCAATCAAAAACAAACCTGAATGTCTAGGAGCACGCATGTTGACCATTGACTGTATCAGAGAACTGGACCGAGCGAGTGTGATGTCATCCATAGAAAATGAATAACTTGTGGTTCCAGTAAAATGAAGTCAATTCATTGGCAATTTTTCAGTGGAATGGACGCCGCCATGTTGGAACCAGATGACATTGGGAAGCAGTGATGGGTCTAGTCAACATTTTCATGGCAACTACTCTTGCCAATCAGGAGTGAGCTTGTTGGAAGGTCATGCCCCTTCCACTGAAAGCAGGCTCAGGAGAATCCGTCCATTAAACATTTGAAATGGTCGACACAAAACCACATGGTTTTACTGATGGTTTTACTGAGGCGTCTGATTGGTCAGTTTAGAACTTGAATGACTTGCACTTCAGAAAAAAATATGAAAATAATAGTAATAAGAGTGTGTCAGTGCAAGAATGGTTATTCTGATCAATAGCATGATTGAGTCATAGATGTCTGTTTCTCTATAGAAGTCTATGGGATTTTGGCCTCTTGGAGCCAGCAGGTATTTCCTGTTTGGAATGACGGGGGGGAGGGGTCACTCAGTATGGTTCTCTATATGGCAAGGGTACCCAAAGTCAATCCTCGAGAGCCGGTGTTTTCCACATGTTTTCCAACCAACCTGCTGTTGAAGCTCCTTATCAGCCAACCCCCCCTGATCCAGGTAATCAGCAGCAGATAGGGCATGATTTCTGGAAAACCAGCTGGAGGCCGGACCTCGAAGCCTGGATTTGCTATTTACAGTCAATGGCGTTGATCTGAATGAGAGACTCACCTTGTCACAATTTATTTGGGGGCAGGTGGTTGTGTGGCATTTTGACTTGCCCCTTTCACACACACAGGTGGTGCAGTCGTCCTTCTGCCACTGTTCGCCATGCTGCAGACACACACAGAAACATGAACACACTCAAGCACAGATGCTCATTTCATTACGGGGAAGAAGCACAGAGCTTAATGGAAGCACGTAGAACAAACGGAGCTCCCTGTATGTAACAGGTTTTCTCCCCTCAGTAACGCACCAACTGAACCGAAAACCCTGGTCATCGGCTCCTCTGAGGTTAGACATGTGAAGCTCAAGGGAGCTACAGTTAGATGTTACCCGGGAGCCAGAGTTGGTGACATCGAAGGAAATCTCCAAATGTTAGCCCAGAGTAAGGCGAGGTTCCGTCGGGTCGTTATTCACGCAAGCGGCAACGACGCCCGACGAAGACAATCAGAGATTCTTAAACTAAACGTAGAATCGGTGTGTAAACTGGCTAAATCTGTGTCAGACACAGTAGTTTTCTCTGGTCCTCTGCCAAACAAAGTCAGTGATGAAATGTACAGCCGCTTTTCATCTTTTAACCGTTGGTTAGCTAAAGTTTTATATATTTTTTTTTTTTTATTTACACATTTAAACTGAAGTAGGAGGATAAACCCCTAGAGATGGAACATCTCATTTTCAAGGGGGTCCTCCGTTTCAAGAAATAATAACAAATGACAGAGTAGAAGTCAAACAAGATAATAGAAACAAATAATAAATACACATAATAAACCCTCACACACCATCACACACACCCACACTAAACAGGACAGGCTCTCAGTATTCACCCCTACCCAACATAATACAGAAAATAAAAACAATAAATAAATAAATAAATAAACACATTTGCAAAGCTCAGAAAGAAAAAAATAAATAAATAAATAAATATAGAATAAAAGTAATATATATAATAATAAAGTGACAAGCAAGTCATAGGCAGATAATGCAAAAGCAATGTACAAAACATTCAAATCTAGAAGCAAACACAAGTATGTTTGAGATGGATTAACAAAGATTTCTTGAACAAAGACAGAGATGTAATGGATCGTAGAGAAATGGGAAGGTTGTTCCAGTCGTTGGGAGCTTTGATACAAAAAGCATTTTTCCCTAAGAGTTTTTTGTGTCTTGGAATACAGAAGAATACCTGATTGTTATGGCGTAAATGATGTTGAGAACTAAAAGGAACAAGATACTGTTTCAAATAAAGAGGAAGATCAAAATAAATGCATTTAAAAATAAATTGAAGCCAGTGAAATTGTCTTCTAGCTGGTAATGAGAGCCAACCCAGTCTTTCAAACAGTACGCAGTGATGAGCAGTACAGGGACAGCGGAGAACAAAGCGACACATAGAGTTGTAGATAACATTAAGGGAATTTAAGCAGACTGAAGAAGCATTTAAGTAAATTATATCGGCATAATCCAAAATAGGGAGTAACAATTGCGAAATTATTTTTTTTCTTATATGAAAGTTAAAGCAGTGAACTGATTGATAGAGTGATTTAAGACGGTAGTTTAATTTACTGGTGATTGACTGAATATGAGTTTGGAAAGATAAATTATGTTCAAACCAGACAACAAGATATTTAAAAGATTTAGTTTCAACTAAAGGAGAAGAGTCCAAAAGAAGCAAATTGAGATTTAATCCACCAGGGTTTATTGTATTAGTCTGAAAAAGCATGGAATATGATTTTGTTTTATTCAAAATAAGCTTATTTGAAGTCAACCAATGTTGTACAGAGTCAAAGTCATACTGTAGGCAGTTGTTAATGTCAGTGATGTTTGGTTTGGAGCAATAAATTATTGTATCATCAGCATAAAGATGTATATTACAGGTAGAACAGGAATTTGGAAGGTCATTGATGAAAATTGAAAACAGAAGTGGCCCCAAAAAAGAACCTTGGGGAACACCTTTATAAATTCCAGTGAAATCCGACTGAGATCCACTAATAGACACACACTGACGACGATGATGAAGGTAAGAATTAAACCAGAGAAGAGAAGAATGCAAAAGACCGATTGCAAATAATTTGTCCAAAAGAAGGTAATGATCAACCAAGTCAAATGCTTTGGAGAGGCCCAAGAAGATAGTGCCTGAGCACATATTATTATCAAAGTTAGAGTAGATATCATTAGTAAATTTCAATAGAGTAGTAGTTGTAGAAAAGTGTTTTCTGAATCCTGACTGGTATTGAGAGAGAATGTTGTCTGAAGCAAGAAAATTAGATAGTTGATTAAAAACAAGTGTTTCAAAAACTTTAGCGACATTGTTAATAATTGAAATGGGACGATAATTATTTAAACTTTGGGGATCACCACTTTTGTGTAAGGGAATTACTTTGGCACATTTCCATGCAAGTGGAACATCACAAGTCGAAAAAGACAAATTGAAAAGTTCAGCAAGAGGAAAGGCTAAAACAGAGGATCCTAATTTGAGGAACTTTGTCTCAATACCATCTGGACCAGAACCACTGCTGGCAGACAATTTACTTATGGCCTCTGACACATCACATGGGCTTACAAATTCAAACACAAAATAACCATTAGAAGGTTGAGGATTGAGATCATGTTCAGAGAGATAAAGAGAAGATTGAACCTCGGGTAATTGGGAGAAATGTTTACTAAAAGCATTTGAAATCACTAGTGGATCATTAACAACTTCATCATTGATTATCGTATTATCAAAAGTACTCGAAGATGCACTAAATAAAGTATTCATTT
>NW_023416965.1:113603-114965 GCF_002922805.2 Oryzias melastigma | reverse complement strand
GGCCGATTCTCGAACGGCAGGATCTGTTGCACTTGCTGCAGATGAGGGTTGTGTCTGGCTCTGTGGAGGGTGCTGATACTGCTTTATGCTGTCTGTGGATTCTTTTGTCTTCCCATTTTTGCTTTCTCTTCTCTTCACTTTTCCAGACGACCTCTTTGATGGTCCTTCTCCAGCGTATTCTGTCCCCAGCTATCTGCTCCCATCCTGCTGGATCAAGATCACCTCTCCTCATGTCACGCTTGCAGACATCCTTAAAGCGTAGGACAGGTCTTCCTACACGTCTGGAGCCGGTGGTGAGCTCACCATACAGTATGTCCTTGGGAATCCTTCCATCGTTTATCCGTCTGACATGGCCGAGCCACCGGGTCTAAAGGCAGGGATGCCTTTTTAGTCTATTTGGTTTAGTTTAGCAATCAGCTATTGTTTATATTTTCTGATTGATTTTATGTTTTGGGACAATTACCGATGTGGTGCCCGTTGTGACAACTGTGTTGTAATATTGGGCAATATAAATAAAATTGACATTAAAACACTGAAATTTAAACACAGCCTGCAAAAGGTGAACCATGGTAATGATTGAATGACCACTGTATTGTAGTAGCTTTTGTGTTAAGTAGGTCCTAATGGAGCAGAACTCAACTATGCTAGCTAGCGAGGCGCGAGCATCCACCACCTATAGCAGGGATGTCCAAACTTTTTGCAGAGGACTAGAATATTGCAGTGAAACTATGTAAGGCCAACAATTCCGCCTTCATTCTTAAACTATTTTACTTATATTAAATGCAAATTAACAGCTTAATAAACATTTTTATTACAGTGGTATTTTCATTTCTACACATTAAACACAAACACTTCTAAATATATTTTAACCAAAATGACAGAATTTTACATTTGTAGACTAGAAAAAAATTGATAGTTTGTGGAAAGAAAAAAAAACTGATCAACAGTAAATCTGGGTTCATATAAAATGCTACATTTTATTAACTATTAAATGCTCACTGTAAACTTCTAGATTTTAATCGTTTGTATAGGAAAACTTAACACTAAAAGCTAACTTTTTCCAGTTTAAATCACACAAAAAATACAGCAATTTTAGATTCTATTCTCAACAGAAGACTGAAAAAATTACTTTGCTGCACTAATGGGTGATATTGAAGGCCAAGTCTGGCTCAAAGACTGGTTTAGACGTGCAAGATGCCACCCAAGTGAAGGTTGTAGATCACTTATATGGTGTTTTCATTTAACTCACTGGTTCTTGTTAAAATTGGTGATGTGGCCCAAAAATACTTTAAAGGCCTCGTGCAGTGGCAATTTTTTTTTTTTTAATTTAGAAAGTCAATGGAACTTGGAAAACGAATCCGA
>NW_023416965.1:99970-105680 GCF_002922805.2 Oryzias melastigma | reverse complement strand
AAGTGTTTGTCCCCCTTGAACTTTTCAACCTTTTGCCACATTTCAAGCTTCAAACATAAAGATGCAAAACAATTTTTTGTGAAGAATCAACAACAAACGGGACACAATCACGAACTGGAATGAAATGTATTGGATATTTCAAAGTTTTTTAACAAATAAAAACCGAAAATTGGGTGTGCAGAATTATTCAGCCCCCTTAAGTTAATATTTCGTAGCGCCACCTTGTGCTGCGATTACAGCTGTAAGTCATTTGGGGTATGTCTCTATCAGTTTTGCACATCGAGAGACTGACATTATTGCCACTTCCTCCTTGCAAAACAGCTGGAGCTCAGTGAGGTTGGATGGACAGCGTTTGTGAACAACAGTTTTTAGCTCTTTCCAATGATTCTCAATTTGATTCAGGTCTGGACTTTGACTTGAACATTCTAACACTTGGATATGTTTATTTTTTTAACCATTCCATCATAGATTTTGCTTTATGTTTTGGATCGTTGTCTTGTTGGAAGACTAATCTCCGTTCCAGCCTCAGGTCTTTTCCAGACTCCATCAGGTTTTCTTCCAGAATGGTGCCGTGTTTGGCTCCATCCGTCTTCCCATCAATTTTGACCATCTTTCCTGTCCCTGCTGAAAAACATTGCGTTTTAGATTGTTACCACAAAAGTTTGACTTTGGTTTCATCTGACCAAAGCACCTTCTTCCACATGTTTGGTGTGTCTCCCAGGTGGCTTTTGGCAAACTTTAAACAACTCTTTTTATGGATGTCTTTAAGAAAAGGCTTTTTTCTTGCCACTCTTCCATAAAGGCCAGATTTGTGCAGTATACGAATCATCAATATCTCCAGACTACACGGACGGAAATAATTGATTGGGGTGTGCTCATGTACTTGCATGCGGACAGAAGAGGAGGACCATTAAAGGAAAAAAAAGTACCAAAAGAAGGACTAATGTACATGATTAAGTTGGCTCAAACATTTCTCAAATTAATATTTCTTCAGGTGGGCATGAATTTATTTTTACATCATATATGGATCTCCAAGGTAATAAGACTTTAGTTCATCATGAAAAAGTAGTCAGTGACTCTGTCACTCAGAGGTAGCACATTTTTGCCAGGTGCTACTTTTGAGCCCCCTGCCTGAGTGATCCGAGTACCGCAGGAACCACTGTGACCTTAATCTTTCACCCATTCTTCCCTGAGTTCTTGGTACTTCTTTGGTTTCTTATATTCCGTGTTCTTATGTTGCTATCACTTGGTATTCCCATTTCCAACAAAATGGCTTTCCTTTGTTCTTTATTTACCACTACAATGTGTGCTTGGTTCACCATAACCATACTATCAGTTTCTTGTCTTTACAAGATACAGCACAGTCATACACATCCATGGATTCCCGGTTGGAGCGAGAGGAGATGTTCTTGAAGAGTCATGTCATCAATTGACTTACAGTAGTCAGGGCTGCAGCCACTGCCACTGCTGCTGCCACTGCTGCAACTGACGTCCTTGGGCCAGCTTATCTGAACTTTTTTTTTTTTTAATCAGTATCAAAGTGGGGACAATACTCTGCATGATGCAGCCTGGGAACATTTGTGTAAACAAAATGCAGTGTGTTCTCCCTGCTTGTTTCAATGTCAACATACTGGAATAATTTATGGGGCAGTGACTTTAGATTTGCATGGTGAGATCCCTGTAATTAACAAATAGTCATTTGGAGTGAGTATTGTGCAGCCTGCCAATAGCTCAATAGATCTAAACCTGGGGCCTCATTAGGTGAAATGTACACTTTTATAATGAAAGTGGAGGTGATTTCCTATAGTGGATAAAAATGTCTGCATCAAACAGTCACAAAACATTTCTAGAGATGAACAGCAGGGGGAGAGTCATTTCACTATTCTGTGTTGAAAGAACCAAAGAAACAGACAAAGATGCGGCAGTATCTGAAAACAAGCCAGGAACCCTGCTGGTTAAGATGATTGAGGACAACCGGCTCGCCAGGGTTTGTTAGTCTTGCATGGTAACCTTTCTTGCTCTCTGTACTTTTCCTTCCTCGATCACCGCCTGTAATATCTTCTCCTCTGACAACCACCAATATCATGGACTTAAAGCATGGTCTGAATAGAAAGCTGAGGTCATGAAGTCTTCAGCATAGGAAACTCGCATTGATCAGCAGCTGCATGATTGCTAAGATGTAATATTGTCCAGCGGTCAAACACATGACTGTCTCTGGTGTCCATACACCAAGAGCTTTGAGATAAAACAGAATTAAGACCCATTCTGGTCCTTGAGTGTCCACTGTGTGCTACTGCCACACCGCCATCACACTTCCACCACAGAAACCACTTCTTACCATCTTTGAATTTTAACACATTTCTCTCCTGAAGCAGACTGGGCACAATAATTGAAAGTATAAAGTGTTATACGTCAGTAAAAACAGATAACATTAACAACATTTTTCTCAGGGTCACCGAAATTTAAACCAAAAACAAATAAATAAATCATAGCGTAATGAGCCAAAATTTCAGCAACAATTGGCTCTACATTTCTATCTAATGTATAGATAGATCTTTGATATGTGCTAAATTTGTGATGAATGAGCAGTGGTAAAATTGCAGCACCTGTCTGATGCTTTCGTGTTATTATGAACCAGAGCTTCTGAGAAACCTTTTTCACGACTTGATGATCCTAAAATCCAAAAATTCAGGGCAGTTCTGAAGGCAGAACGGGTCAACCTGGTACTGCAAATGTGTGATAAAGTGACAAATGAGTGTCTGCAACACAAAATGTGTCAAACATAGGTCAAAACTCTTTCCTTTCACAATCCCAAGTCATAACTAATATTTAATCTTTTTTTGCTTCCTTGTGGAGCTTTCTGTCAGAACCTTAGAGGACATTTCTGTTGTGTGTACATAGGTTGTGTATTTTCTCTCTAAAACTGTAATATGATTATCAGGATGTACTGTAATGTAAACTGGCTTTCATGACTTGAGTTCATTTTAATTTATTCTGCTTTATTTGCTTCATTTTAGGATCCGGGTACAGTCAACCAAAGCCAAACAAAGAGGTTAGACACGTGTTTTCATATGTTGATGATGCCAGACTGTATGTTCAGGTTTTGCATATATAAGGCCCCATGATGAGCTCCTTCTGCACTTCTTCTTGGTGTTTGCTGCTTTGTAGCAGCAAGTGAACATCTGGGAGCATGACCTCACCACGATGGATGATCCTCGTCTGCTTCTCCCTGATCTCAGGTACCACACAGCTGTTCAGTCATTTGTTCTCCTGAGCAGAAGAAAATGATTCAACTATTGATGAATGCAGTGTAGCCTTTACTTGTATGTTTATTAATGATTCTGCAATCACCTTCCTTTGGTCAAAGTTCACTAACTTGGTTTTGTTTCTTAGTCTTTGGGACGGGAGAGAGTTTGACGATCATTGTTCCAGAGATCTGTAAGTGTAACTGAATTCATGCTGGTCTAAATCCTCACTGAACCAATAGATGTCATAAATGAAGTTGATGATTCTACACAACTAGTTAGAATGACCAAATCCATCAAATGCAATAAGTGAAAGACTTTTCTGAAGAACCAAACTGTCTCTACGAAGAAGTTTAACACAAAGTCTGACCATAATTTGTATTGGAATGTGTAAAGTTATAACTTGTGAAAAGCTTTCTGAGCTTTAATTAAAAATCCTAAATGTTTAAATGAAGAATGAAGTTGTGTCTTAGAACTCATTGATGTTTCTATTTCTTTCAGCCAATGAACAAAATTCTCTGCCTGCAATTATCGCTCAGATGAGCAGAGCAATCGCTGGTAAGCTGGAGGATTTTCAATCAAACACACTATATTTTGTTAAGTCTATAATTTTTTATGTGATACCAATTTAATCTTTTTTTTCATTTAGTCACCTAGTAATACTCACAGTAAAATTAGTTTGACTTCACTTAAAAGCTGCTTTGAATTTTTTTTTCTGTAATCCAATTAAATTATTTTTTTGATATTCACATTTCATGATTTTAGTTATCATGAGTTAGATGAAGAGCATTTTTGATGTAATATTTTTATTGTTTTTCTTAAAGTAACGAATGAAGCAGGAAAATCTGACAGGAAAAGAAAATCAACATGTCATGATTTCATGAAAACACGGTCATTCTTTTTCAGATCTGAATGCCAGCCACAAAAAACTGTTGGTTCAGCAAAGCCGGAGTGGATGTAATTGTAGTGAGTATAAATACCAAACTGCACTCTACTACATTCTCAAAAGGCCAAAAGTGCTTCACTGTCTCATATGGTCACATGGTCATACATATTTTTAACATTCCTGTACAGATTTATATTGCTCACACTATATTGCTTGTTTTACTTTAATATTTGTATTTCTGTGTGATAAATTCAGGTTTACCTATGACAAAATCAATTATGTCAAGAATATATTTTAACACATTCTTTATAGGAGAACATAGATTTTCTTTTTTCCACACACTTCTGTTCACAACTGATTCTACCATCAGAACTTTCAAAGCTTTGTCTTTTGTTCAAGAATCTTGGAAAAAATTTGAATCTTCGATTCATAAACTAGTTCTGGCTGTTAATCGATGGTAAACTGTTTTTTAAACAACAAATCAATGGGATTTGAAATTTAAAAGCATTTCATTATTAAGAAATGAAATAAGAAGTGACTTTTGTTTTTTTCAGACCCGTCTTCACTCCAAGCCTGTTACTCACAAAGGAATCTTGCGAATAGAAGGCTGAGCTCTTGCAGTAAGTATGAAATGTCAACTATATGTTTTTATTTAGTGAAGTTATTGATTTTGATGGTTTTCATCACTGAACAAATGTGAAACATCTTGAGAGCATTTATCTGATATGATCGAAGTCAGACAAATGCAGAGTTGAGCTGATCTTCAACGATTTCATTGGTGGAAGCCAAGAAACAAAATCTTTTTCATTGCAGCTTTTGGCAGAGCTAATGTATTTTATTAACAGTTTTGTAAGAGTTCATGTAACCATTATTGTTCTAAAAATTCTTATTTTTACTCAAATCTTTATTTATAGTACTGTAAATCTATTCTTTTCCTACAGATTCACAAGTGAGATCACTGGGTGCCCAGAGATCCTCATTACTGCGCCAAGTCAGCGGCCTCCGTAAGTGTAAGAAAGTCAGGACCCAACGTGGTGTTAACTGACAGATTTGAGCAAAAACAATAAAAATGAATTAACTAAAAGAATTTAGTTTATGCAAAGTTTTAGTATGAAACATTTAATCATCCGATTACACAAAGTAGGACAATGCAATTGTCTAACATTTGAATTTTAATTTGTTTTTAAGTCAAAAGGTTAAGTTGCCTCTTAAAGTCATAGCAACAGCTCTAATAGTGTTTATTGTTTAGAGGACATAAACATTTCTAGACAAGAAATTGCATAAGATTAAGTTCAAACACTGCACACAACAATAAATGTAACAATGTCAAATTCAAAATAGAAAAAGCAATTGCAGTACTAAACAAAGTAAAATGGTTCTTAGACAGTAACTCATTATATATATTATGAGGATATAATTCCTTGATTATGCCATACCTGAACTACTGTATAGAAATGTAGGGTACAACTTGTAAAACGTACACTCATCCACATATTGCAAAAAACAAAAAACCCAATAAGAATTATTACAAAAAGTAATTCTAGGGACCTATCTAATCCATTATTTATTAAATTAAAAC
>NW_023416965.1:84013-85458 GCF_002922805.2 Oryzias melastigma | reverse complement strand
TTTATGGAGGGTAAAATATATTAAATATTATTTAAGGTTTAAGTTGATTTATTCTGGAATAATATTCCTGCCTTTTTAACTATAGTAATGTAAAAAAGTTGTGTTTTTAAAGTTTAAAAAATCGGCATTCTGCTAGCTTCTTGGCTTTTTCGGGCTATTTTGGAGTTATATTTAGGTGATATTTCAGCTACATGTGGTAAACACAAAAAATAAGACTATTGGTTTAAAATGCTTAACTTAAATTCAATTATTTAAAATGATATATTTTTTAATTAAATGTGAAAAGCACAATTTTATGTTATGTTCAATTTTGGACTTCAATGAAGGCAGAACGGAAGGAACCAAAGTGATGCGGACAGTTGTGTGCTGGGTTGTTTCTGACGGTGGGTTTTTGCATGAGCACCTCAGACGCAATCTGGACGACAAGAGAGAAGCATCGTGTGTTCATTGCTGTTGCCATTTTCTTCTGTTTTCAACAGGTTGGTGTACCTTAAATATGTTCTCTTTTCCTTTTGATTTGAGTAATGTCATGTAAACATTATTTGAGCACTTTTGTGTAGAAAAGTTAAATGTAAAGAAACTTTACGAAGCAGAGCGGTAACTTGAAAGGCTCCTAGTTAAACCGCTGCTGCGTTGGCCAGTGATTTTGGCGCGTCTTTTCCCTGAGCACTGCCTAGCAGGCATCACGCTTTTCTATGAGTGTGCCCTGTGTAAGACCTTGCAGGCAAAACGTTTAACTCTGGTTTGAAAGGATTTTATGCTGTTTCAGTTTATAATAGGTTTATTGAGTTCAGATTATGAAAGCATTGTATCAAAGTTGATTTAAGGTGTCCAGACTAAACTTAAACAACATGCTAAGATTATTAAATTTAGAATGATATTTCTAAAATTGTAAATAAAAATGATGGAAAACTAAGGTCAAGCATTGGCTGAAAAGGTGTATTTGTACATTTGTTTTGATGTGAAGAACAGAAGAGGTTACACTTGGAAAATTGAAAGATGTGATGCAATGTTGGACTGACAAGCTATTATTGTTTTTAAGATTGAACTTTTGAGAAGATTTAAAGAAAACTTTGCACATATGAATAAGATTTATGTTGACTGACTGTCAATAAAGAGACGCAATCTGGACGACAAGAGAGAAGCATCGTGTGTTCATTGCTGTTGCCATTTTCTTCTGTTTTCAACAGAAAATCTATTTTGTTGCTTGGACGCCACGCCTGGTGTCGGTAACATACATGCTAGCGTTTTAAAAACGTTTTTTAGGCCGTTTTGGAGTAAGGTTCAATTTTACCAGCTGTTTTGGTTAGTTAAGTCTTTTTTCATTTTTTAAGGCTATTTAACTATTTTTCCAGCTACATGCTAGCTGTTTTCGCTAATTTAGTTTTTTATTTTTATTTTTTTGTTTTTTGGGGCTGTTTTGGAGTTTTGCTAATATTTCAGCT
>NW_023416965.1:76362-83215 GCF_002922805.2 Oryzias melastigma | reverse complement strand
AACTCATACAATGCAATTTGAGCATAGGTACAAAAATTATAAAATTCAAAAAATACAAAATACAATTTACACATCTACAAGTGAAAATTACAACAGCTTGACTATAAGCACAAATAGTTAAAAATATACAGGAATTGCTTGTTACGCTCACACAAAACCACATTTACGCACAAATCTGAGGCCAGACTCTCCAAGATTTGTCCGTAAGTGAAGTGTTTCAATAGCTGCGTTTCCATTACACTTTTGCGCAAAACTTTATCGAAATTTCTAGAATTTCGATAAAACACTTTTTCGAAAAAACAGCGTTTCCATTAAACCATGATTATGCGAAAAACTCGAAGTAATTCCCGCGATAAGTCATTAAAAAAACATGACGACGGATATAAACACTATTTTCATGTGCAGTAGATTCATTCACATTTCTGCCACGGAGCTAGCTCTCATCCTTCCCATCAGAGAAGACGTCTACGTCTGATCCGAGCCTTGGAGCGGCAGGCTCCTTAAACGTGGGAGCGACGTAGAGTCAAACAGTTTTGGGGAATCGTGGTTGAAGAATTCACCGAAGAGCTGTGGATTCAGCATTTTCGCATGACACGATCAACTTTTGATGAGCTGTGCGATGCTGTGAGACCTCTTGTGGCTCCCGCTGTGCGGTGCCCAAGGCAGCCAGTTGCTGTGAAAAAGCGCATTTGACCAGCTTTTCCTGCTTCCAGTCCGAAACGTCATATCCGGTTAATGGTCACGTGACTCGTTTGTTTCGAAAAAAGTGTTTCCATTACAGTTTTTCGAAAAACTACTGTTTCGATACGGCCCAAATACCACCTCCTCTAAGCGCAAAAACTTTATTTTGAAAAAGGCGAGTTTTTTCGAAATTGTGGTGTTTCCATTAGGAGAATTTAATATCGAAATTCCGTTTTTCGAAATTTCAGAGTTAATGGAAACACGACTAATGCTGATAGGATGCTGAGTCATCAGAGTTTTCCTATCAGCTGCTTTGAACTTAGATCGTGAATATTATCTGGTGGAACTTGACATTTTCCCTACTTTCTTAAACAGATATGCTTGATAATTAATATAAAAAAGTCTTAATATGGGTTTTTAAAACACATGTGCAAATTGTATTTTTTTTTCTTTTTTACTTAATAATTTTTGTACTTCCACAAAATATATTGTATGAGTTACAAATCAAGAATTGCAAATTCACTAATTTGAGTGAGTCTACTTTCTCTCCATATTAATGGGCCTATTGTGCAGTGCACAGGTTACAGAGAGGTTGAAAAGTAAAAAAGCTGTACAACACGCCTGCAGTTCACCTACTTCACCCATACATACCCTTATGTGTTGTTTGAATATTTGCACCTGTTGCTCACAACATGCTTGTAGAAAAAAATGATCTAAACACTTCTTAATTAGTCTGCGATCTTAAAATTTTGTGCTGGTCACCAGATGCCCCAATCAAATTTCCCCTTTTTTTTTTTTTTTTTGGTGTGCAGAAAGCCCACATCTACCCGTAAGGGCAGTTGTGACTAAGTCATGACTGATTTTTTTTACCAACCTGCTTCTAAATTAAATAACAAATCTTGCGGTGAGTCTGGTGCACAAAGAAAGCATGAGTAACACCTGTCCTTATTACATTTATCTGCTTATAGTGGGGTTGTCCCTTATTGTCACCCATTTCTAATTAACATTGTGTACTAGGAGGTATTTTGACTATTAGACAGCGTTCTCCAATAGTAGTCGGTCTCCTTAAAAACCCTTGTCCTCTCCTAGGCACATTGACATTGGGAGTGGGGTCGTGTGGAAGCATTGCTAATAGAAAGCCAAAATCTCATTCACTTCTATAGAGAAATAAACTGCTATTACTCAGTCATTCTATTTGCTAGAATAACTATTCTTGCTCTGATACATTTTTTTAAAACATTTTTTTCATGATATTTTTTTCTTTTTTGCAAGTTATTCAAGTTATAAACTGACCAATCAAATGCCTCAGTAAAAGCATGTGGTGCTGGCCCCCATATTGGACATTCCAAGCCAGTTTCAGTAGAATGGGTGTGGACTTTAAACTAGCTCACTCATATTTGGTGACAAAAGTTGCCATAGAAACGTTGACTCAGACCAATCACTGTCGACTGGTTCCACCATGGAAGCATCTATAGCGCGGGAGTTTTGCTTGACGTCACACCTTTTAGTCCAGTTCTATAACTATATATATATTTAATAAACCAGATGCATGTCTTCGTGTATATTCAGNTGCTGGCTCCTCCCCCTCTGGACTCACACCAGTACACACCACTGTCCTTTTTAATGAGATAATCAATCTCACAGGACAAACTATCTGATTTTCCCCACCCAGATCCACACTGAGTCCTGGTTTCTCCTGAGATGTTCCTCCTCAGAGTCCATCCTGCAGAGCTGTCGTCCTCACAGTTCAGAATCACTGATTCTCCTTTAAAGAACTGAGATCTGCTGGGACTCACAGTCACACCAACTGAAATAGTTGGAGGTAAGACAGGTTTATTTAAAAGCATTTTTTCTTCCATTTTTATCCAGCAATACTTCTTTACATTTTAACTAGGGCTCGATATCAGTTATAACGATTCCATTTGATTCACAAGAGCCTGAATCAATTCGATTCTGATTTTTTCTGATTCTTTCGATTCTTCAATTCAGTTGAATTTTAAGTTTAAAAATCTTTACACATTTGTTTAGAAATACATTAAAAATCAACTATTTAATTTATTCATATTTATATTAACCTGATCGAGATCACAGACTGTAAATGTATCAGTGAAATAATGAGATTGTTAATATCATACAGAGTTACATAGATTCTCTAAAGGAGAAGTTCTAACTAAAATGTTCAGATCATTAACATGTAAACATTGTTCTGCTTCTCCTGGAGGACGTTTAAGTTTGGCCACTAGGTGGCGATCGCTCTATAGAAATACACTTTATTCAAGAAGAGTAAAAGAGTTTTAAAAATTAATGCCTGTGAGTAAATAAAGATGTTCATTTAGTCAGCAATGTATTTTTTGGGTCAACCGAGCGTTAGCATTAGCAGTCCTATGGGGAATTCTATTTAACGTTAGCATCAAGCTAGTGGACTTTAGCTTCCTGTGCTAAAACCATTTATATCTTTTGTGAATAGATTATTGATCTATTAAGCTTAAATCGATTCAAATCAATTTATCAATTTTTTCAACCCAGCTATAATTTTAACACTGAGAATACTGGTAACAACTTTTCTTATATTTTTTTTTGAAAGGGTTTATATTTAATAATACTGCTTATCATTCAGATCATTTCATCCTCAGATTTCTAATGATTAATGATAAACTTTGACTCACTTTGGTTTGATTTGCAGCAAAACAGGAACATCAGACCTGAAGAGAAACAAGAAGACTGAATTGAAAACACAAACGATGAAACAGAAACTGTTCTGAGTATCAGAGAAAACACCAACGTAAAGAAATAGGATAAAGGAAGAAATAAAGAATAAACCACCATCCTTTATCTCAACACTTAACTTATTTGCAGGTCAGGTCTTTACTTTATACAGTAATAAACCACATCATCTCCAACAGTCTGAATGATGAATGTTATAGGAAAGTAGGTTCAGCGAAAGAGAGCAACCAAAACAATGGTAGTTTTAAGATGTGATCCAGTTTAAGAACTAGGCAAGGCAAGTTTATCTGTAGCCCATTTCATGTACAGAGACAATTCAAAGTGCTTTACATAAAACATNCCATGCAGCTTGTGCTTTATAACATCTGCACGAAAGGACTTTGATGGGAAAAAGAAAACAAACTCAACTGAAGAGGCACTGCTTTAAAACATCACCAAATAGGAGTGCCTGCACTGCAAAAATAGCCATCTTAAAATGAGCAAAAAGGGACTTAATTTAGGAGAGTAAATAGACTTAAAACATGTGAAATTATCTACCAGTGGGGTAAACTTGTTTTACCTGATGAGAATTCTTAAAATGAAAAAAAAAAATCAAAACTTTAGACTAGTGAAAATGTTTTAAAACAAGTTCTGAGACACTAATTTTGAGTCCACGATAAAGAAAAAAAGTTCTCAAAATTAGTTTGTTGATGCTTATTTTAGTCATTTATTTTCTTACTTAATTTAAGATAAAAGTGCTTAAAACAAGACTAAACAAGCAGGATTTTTTTTATTATTTTAAGATTTTTTTTGTCTTGAAGTGAGACAGCACTACATTTACATTAAATAATGAAATAAACTCATTGCAGATTCAAACAACCTTTAATCCTCAAACATGAATGAAGAACTACATGAATGTTTAGGGTAAAAAAAAAGAAATTTTAAGGTTGAGGTCTTAAAACAAAAATAAAACAGATTGTACACATAAACTAAAACTTTGCATTAAAAAAAAATCTCATAACTGGTGAACTTAGAAGATCAATGTGGAAAACAACTGAAACCCATTTTCCATTGTACATCCATCCATCCATTTTCTTGACCGCTTCAGCCCTTTCGGGGTCGCGGGAGTGCCGGAGCCTATCCCGGCTACTGATGGGCGAAGGCGGGGTACACCCTGGACAGGTCGCCAGTCTGTCGCAGGGCCCCAATCACACACCCATTCACTCTCACATTCACACCTAGGGGCAATTTAGAGTCTCCAATTAACCTATGAAGCATGTTTTTGGACGGTGGGAGGAAGCCGGAGTCCCCGGTGAAAACCCACGCATGCACGGGGAGAACATGCAAACTCCACACAGAAAGGTCCCAGCCGGGATTCGAACCGGGGCCTTCTCGCTGTGAGGCGAGAGCGCTAACCACTTGCGCCACCGTGCAGCCCTTCCATTGTACATTTAAAGCTCAAAACATAGGCACTTTGACATCTATATTTAACAATAACTAAAGACCAAGTAAAAAAAATCAATTCAATTCAATTTTATTTATTTAGCCCAAAATCACAAAGAAAATTGCCTCATTCGGCTTCACATCAACTCATGATTAAAATACACAAGCCTGGCCTGAACAGCTGTACTTTAGAGAAACTCTTCCACTCTGCAGTGGCTTTTTTATACGAGCGTGTGGCATCTTCCTAATGGATAATGTCCTTTTGCACCTAACTCTGTATCACAGACAGAAGGGTAGCCAAACCTTTGTGTAGGTAAGGAGCAGGGTGTAGTAATATGTCATCAAATACAGTAAACCTTGTATCTTCTGTGGACTGAAGAAGAAAAATACTGTAGGGTTGGTGCCAGTGTTCGGCAGCAGAGCCACCATCAGTGTGTGAATGGGTGAATGGGTCTGTGACTGTATAGCGCTTTGGGCCTTCGAGGAAAGTAGAAAAACGCTATACAAGTATACGCCATTTACCATTTTACCATTCAAGACAGGAGTAACTTCTTAAATAACAGTTAAGAGGAAGAGTTAACCTGTTAAAATTTACAGATTGTATTCAGTTTGACAAATATATATAAAACTTCCATCACGAGTAGATCATTGTAATAACGTTCATAGTGTCTATAGTACTAACAACTTCTTAGTTCTTTGTTATCAGACACGAATATATTTAAAGCATACCGGACATGTTTCAACAGAGACGCGACATCCTCCAGCAGCGGGTGGACAGCGGAGGGCGGAGTCACCTGTCAAACTTTGACAGGTGACTCCGCCTCAGTGACCATCATCTTAATATACATGTCACAGTCGACCACCTGGTGACGACTCTGGTGAAGCCGGAACCTTTCAAGCAGATCTTTTTTATTATTATTATTCTATAATACTGGTCTTATTTTTATATGAAGGTTTGAACTTTGAGAATTTAAACAAGGTAGAAATGATGATTTCTACTTTAGAGGCAAACATTGTCTTATATACACAGGGGAAAGAAAAATATGCTTTTTTATTGTTATTGTTAAATATGAATGATGTGTGACAGTAGTTTATGTCTGTGAGTGTGTTCTCCATGGAAAACAGAAAGTCAGCGTTGGTCATCCCACAGATCTTTTCTGTTCTCAGCACGTCCGCGGCGGTCTGCAGTGACATTAACAGGGTGGAATCCTTTCTCGAGCTCAATGACAAGTTTGAGAACTTTGTAACTGATCATTAATTTTATGATGCACCTTCAAAGAAAGATTAAAACCTGGGGTTGTCCACGGGTCAGCTGCATCCTCATAAACGTCAGCGGACCACATTCATTGGGAAACGTTTTACAAAGGTTAGTTGACCTGCGGACCTAAATTGTTAAAAAAAAAAGATGTGCTTAGAAGAAAAAAAACTGTAGACATTTTTAGCAGTGTTCATGAATTTGTTTGGTTCGGCAAAGAGAAACATGTGTTCTTTTATTACATTCGGTCCTGTTGGAACAAAAAAAAATTAAATGTTTTTTAATGTTTCACTCAAAAGTAATATCAACATTTATTCAAACCTTTTTGTTTTTCTCCCAATTCTACCTGTAATATTGCTAAATGAACAAGGCTTCTTCACAAATTGTTAATTTGGCTAAAAAATAAACTCTAATGATTATTTCAGCCATTAGCAACAAATATTAAACACTTAAACTTCTAAGCATCCTTGAAAATATTTTGTCAATCCTCATCAGAAACTTCTTTTTGAGTTATTACACAGTTCTTTTTATCAAGACTAACAAACTCAAAAAAAATTGAAGAATATGCTTGCATCCCTGCAAGGATTGTTTGAGTTTATGCCAATTTTCAAAAAAATGTTATGTTTAATTGTGTCAAAAAAGCAATTCTGAAAAGAATTTAAAATAAGTAATTAAAGGTTTTCTTATCCTTAAATAAAGTCTGAATAAAACCTCATAAAGGTTTCTTGTCCTGCACTGAGCACAGTGAAATGTCGGTCCCACAGCACGAAA
>NW_023416965.1:74941-76260 GCF_002922805.2 Oryzias melastigma | reverse complement strand
GTTTGTCAAGTTGACTGTTCACACATAGTAAACCCTACACTATGGAATCAACCATCAGTTTGTAGAATTGGTGGGTTTCTATAAGCAGTCCAGTGGTTAATAAAACAAGTAAAAAAAATCTCCAACCTTTACCCTTCCTAAAAAGAAAATTTTGAGAGGTCATTTGATAGTTTTAATTTAAAAATGTAATAATTGTCTCTCGAAGGTGTTTCCAGCTGTCTGTAGCCAGGATGTGAGCAGCTGCAGCTCAGAGGGGTTAAGCATTCGACAGTGAGAAAGATTATTTTTGAGTGCAAAGCATTCAAGACNTATGGAAATGCAACCACTCACTCCAACAGGAACAGGGATCATCTTTATAAGTGAAATTATTTGTATTTGTTTATTGTAGCATTTGGGACATTTTTTGATAGCTTAAAGAAAATGTATATTAGTATGTAAATTAGACTGACGAAAAGCCTAAAAAGCAAACAAATATTTTTCTTTAGTTAATGTAAACCTGCTATTTAAACATTTTAAAAATCCATAGAAGACATAAATTTCATTAGATACAGATCTTAGATTGAACCACTGATGAACAAAAGCATCAGCACATCTGTAGAGTCATAATGAAAGTTTGCCTCATAAGTACATATTGTGGACATAGAGAGGTTTACTCATAAACATTGAATTGGGAACATTTATAACAAGACACATTTACTGTTGGTTATGACAAACTCACATGGAGGCTTTGGTTCAGAGTCTGCACCACACAAACTGTCGGGTGATCACACACAGAGATCTCAGTGAGTGGAGATTCAATCAACACAAGGAAACTTTCATGAAAGACTTAATGAATTTGTAAAGTTTGATGCCACAGAAGTCAAAGAAAATTTTTGCAACTCGTCAAATAGTAAATAAACTTGCATGATGAAAGTAATGAGACATTTGACAGTGTTATGAGGGAACGTTAGAGATGGAGAGAAGATTTAAACATTTATATCCATTTCTGACAAAAAAGTGGTCAAATAATCAATTTTAGTTCATTTTGTGGGATAACTGACCTAAAAACTGAAAACTTGAACCTAAACTAGTTTTCTGATCATACAGTGAAACATTTAAAAATGTACACTTATGATTCTTTGTGAGTTTAATGAAGATCAATTTGCATTAATTAACTTAGTTACTGTTTAATAATCAGTAAATGAATGATTACTTCTTTTTTCAGGTTGTTTGTGGGATTTACTAATGAAGAAAGGGTAACACTTTATAATAAGATTCCTTAACAAGCTTTGTTAACACATTAATAAGCATTATTAACATTCTTATAAGGTGTTAGTAAG
>NW_023416965.1:69530-73754 GCF_002922805.2 Oryzias melastigma | reverse complement strand
AAATGTTATTTAAAACTTGAAAGTGATTTTACAAAATGTTTAAACATTTTCAGATGTTTTTATTGTTACAGAATGTTTATAAATATTTATGTTTCAATTGTATATAAAAAAGGTTCATTTTACAAGTTTTATGCATTGTGCTTGTTTATGGTAAACATTCAATAAATGGTTAATAAAGTTTATTAACACATTTATTAAGCTTACTACTAGTTCATTAATATGGATTTGAACACACTTTAGATAAGGTGCTGCAAAACAATCAATAAATGGTTAACAAGGTTTATTAACACATTTATTAAGCTTACTACCGGTTTACTAATATGATCTTTGTAGACAATGGTCTGACTGAGTAGTCAATATTCTCATTAACACTATCAGGTATTTGCAAGACACCTATAATGCTAATAAATATTTTACTATCATTTAACACATTATTAATGCAGCAAATTCATCCTTTAGTTTATTAGGGGTTCTAATTAAGCGTATTAACACATAAGTCAGTGTGAGACATCTATAATGATATTAAATGTCTTACCAGAACTGTACACATTAATAAGGCTTACTAATCTGTTAACAAGTTTTGTTAATGATTCTTATTAAGCTTGTTAACACTTATTTGTTCCACGTTTACAATGGTAATAAATGTAACAATAAGCATCATATTAACACATTAATAATGCTTGTAAATGTGTTAACTTAGGAATTTAATAAGCCTTTTTAGGCTTATTACACCAATGAATGTCTTACTAACACCTTATAAGAATGTTAATAATGCTTATTAATGTGTTAACAAAGCTTGTTAAGGAATCTTATTATAAAGTGTTACCGAAGAAAGTTTAAATGACTTTGCCTACATTGTAAAATTAAAATTAAAAAACATATGTCCTTTTGTAAAATTTTAATAAGACAAGTTTTCATTCTTCGGGTCAGAGCTTGAAATCATATTTACTCAGCATGGAGTCTAGACAAAGTAAGATGTATGAAAGTATCAAAACTATTGATCTCCTAGATCTTTATTATATTGATGTCTTCAGTTGATGTCTTTGGTGATGTTTGTCTGTTAATCTGCTATGATTTTAAATAATTCGACAGTGTCCAGAGAGCAGCAGGACAGTGAAACTCACAAGATAAAATATTTATTTTAAGAAATGATTAAGATTTGAAAATATTGGCACAAAGACAGACTGTACTCTAAAGTTACCTTAATATAATAAGATTGACAAAGTGAATATCTGTATTTAGGTCAAAATTCTTTGACTTCTTACTCATACCAGTTCTAAAACTCTTGTCCAAATTGTCTAAATGATTTTCATTCAATTTAAGAGAGAAAAATGACCGATGTTTTGGGGTTAGGTGGTGGTGCTGACATGTAACGATAATTAGATTATTTATTAAAACTGTTTCTTAAGAAGACAAAAGATGAGAGATTGTTTACAGTTTATTTACATCGCAATTTCTAAAAACTATTTTCAATTCTGAGACTAAGATACAGGAATTTTAGATTTTCTGTCATCAGTTGAGTTTGTTTGTTTCAGAGTCAGAGAGCGTGTCTCTGTACAGTCAGAGGTTTTTGTACGACGCTTCCACCAGTTTGTATCACTGTGGTACATGTTTGGTGGAGGAACCAGACTGGAAGTTGACTGTAAGTACTTTTTAATGTATTTAAAAATAAATGTCAAAGCTGATTGATGTTAAAATCTTAAAAATAATCTAAGGTTGGTGCTTTTTTGTCATTTATTAAAATTAAAAAGAAATCTAGCTCTATCAAAAGTAATTTTCTCTGGAGAGATGATATTTTAATTATAATATATAACATATTTTTGTGATGTTTTTACCTTCAATTCTAAATTCTGTTAATATTGAAAATCAAACTGATTCAGTCCTGACATCCTTTAAGAAGAAGCAGGTTTTAAAACTCAGGAGGAATTCAGAGTTTCTGTCAATAAAAATAAGTCTAAAGCTTGAACACACTTATCCATGAATGAACAGTCATTTTCTTTCTACATAAAGAACTCAAGAACTACAACAACCTATGAAAAAAGCTATGAACTGAAAACAATATAACTTATACATTCATAATAAAAAAATCCGCATGGCATCTAATGGCACTTATTTAGAAGTTTGTTGTTAAACTTTTTCAAAAAACAAAATAATCTTATGATGTAATATTTGGTGCTGTAGAAGACTTTTTGGATGTTTTTTTTTCTACATGAAATTTGATTTTTATGTCTTTTGCAAAATATAAAACGTATATTTATGATCAATAAATTAAAAAATACGTTTTACAATATTATTTAGCTCAAACTGGACTCTTAAAGAAAAATGTGAGAATGTGATTCTATCTGGTATCATAAAGTTTCTTTTGTCAGAGTTTGTGTGTTTGTCAGAATGGATGTTCAGTGAACTGTATCAGTGTCTGCAGCATCTTCCAGCTGCAGCAGTGAGTTCAGTTTCTGTTCAGCCTAAATGAGGGAGGTTTTTGTACGACTGTTTTTCACTGTGTGAACGAGTGTTTGCTGTTGATGTAGAAATCACCCAGACAGTAATAAACTGCTGAATCTTCAGCCTGAACTCCACTGATGGTCAGAGTGAAATCTTGTCCAAAAGATGATCCACTGCCTGTAAAACGAGTTGGAGTTCCTGATTGTCTGCTGCTGATTGTATGAATAAGGAGTTTAGGAGTTCCTCCATCTTTCTGTTGGTACCAGGAAAAGTGAGCTCCATTCACCCAATGACTGGTTGTACATGAGATGGAGACAGATCCTCCCACAGTGGANACTAACACCTTATAAGAATGTTAATAATGCTTATTAATGTGTTAGCAAAGCTTGTTAAGGAATCTTATTATAAAGTGTTACCATATTTTCTTCTGCTCACATTAATCTTTTCTGTCATTGGCTTGTCTCAAAGATTACTTTATTTTTGCCACTCCGCCCTCAAGGCCAGAATCCTGAAGTCTTCACTGTAGATGATGACACTGGTGTCTAGTGGAGAGTATTGAATGAATAAGGACCTGTGAGGTGTCTATTTCTCAAACTGGAGACTCTAATGTATTTATTTTCTTAACCAGTTTTGTGTGGGGCATCCTACTTCTTTTTCTACTCTGGTTAGAGCCTGTTTGTGCTGTTCTCTAAAGAGAGCAGTAGACACCGTTTGAGGAAATCTTCAGTTTCTTGCTAAGTTCTCTTATAAAATAGCTTTAGTTTCTATGGACAACAACAGACTGTCGAGTTTCAAATCAAATTTCTTTATTTTTTTACCTCTTTGAGCGCTTAATCGACCCCACAAATGTGATGCTGCAGATACCTAACCAGCCAATCTGTTTGCAGCTGTGCTGACACAATCGTACAAAGGTTTGTAATCGTTTGTTAGCCTTCTGACACCATGAGCAAACACATTGTGCTATTATAACACTGTAGTGATAGTTGCTGAAAATGAGCCTCTAGTCATCTAAGTGAACGATACACCAAAAACCAAACATTTGCTGCTGGAAAAGTCAAGGTCAATCATTTACCACATCAATAATGTAGAGTGTAATTATGATTAGCCTAAAGTTATCTTCATTGTACCATGCGTACGTGCGTCTTTTCCGCTGCCACATCTCGGCCGTTTCACTGCTAACAGTGACTGTACCACGGGGATGAAATCTCTTCTGTGCTCCAGCAGTGATATGGCCGTGAAAGCCAGTGGGACGGGCCTTAATGTTGAACACTGGAGTCAACCTGTAACCACAGGAGGCCATGTGGAGTTCAGTTTCTTGGCCAAGGACACTTGGACACAAGGTGGGAATCAAACCTGTAATCTTCCTATCAGAGGTCGACTCTACCGCTCTACCGCTGCACCACAGCCGCTCTAGTGACCCCAAAATTTTAAATCGTAATATTGATAGATTACATCACATAATTTAATGGTGAATACTGATGCTTTATTATTTTGGAACTTAGATTTATTGTATTAAACAAAAAAAGATCAAATCAAACTATTTTATTCAAATATACAAAGTTTAAAGTTTCTAAACCCAAAAGTGACTCACAGCTCAAATTTTTCTTAACTTTATTGAACATTCTGTCAATTGACAAATGTTCATGTTTACATTCCGTTAGGCTTTTTTTAACAATAGTTTACAGAAAATGTCAGTTCAGAATTGATGCTCTGTGGTTCTAGATGTGATGATGTCATCATAGTCATCAGCCAATCCCTGCTCAGCATGTGAGTGCTGGGTTA
>NW_023416965.1:69330-69477 GCF_002922805.2 Oryzias melastigma | reverse complement strand
CATGGCAGACAGGTCCTGAGTGACAAGCCAGACAAAGAGCGGTTCAAAACCCCTTTATGAGTAAAAACATGAAAGATTCCGTTACGTCGCCCAGATTGGCGTCACCGGGGCCCCACCCTGGAGCCAGGCCTGGGGTTGGGGCTCGGA
>NW_023416965.1:63371-69283 GCF_002922805.2 Oryzias melastigma | reverse complement strand
GATGAACGGACTGATCACCACCAGGTGGAGACACACTCTCAACACAAGAGGAGGAGGAGCTGAGGTAGGGGGCGGGGCTTCTGTGGTGGGCGTGACTTCTGCGGTGGGCGGGGCTTCTGTGGTACTCGGTCTCTCTGCAGAGAGAATCCCACCTGGTCAGGTGACTGCATGGAGGAAATCCATGGTGAGATGACAGTGAAGCTCCTCACCTGAGACAGAGATCCAGCTGGATGGAGACTCTCCATGATCCCTGATGTGACACTTGTAGAGACCTTCATCAGACCTGGAAACATGCTGGAGGGTCATGTGACCTGTAGGCTCAGTCCTGATGAGGGAGCCATCTTTATAGAAAGCAGCTGAGGGGTTGGAGGGAGGGGTCTTTGATTGACAGCTCAGAGTGAGGTCATGACCCTCCATCACAGGGAGGACAGGACTCTGCAGGATCACTGATCCACCTCAACACAGAGACAAAGCATTTCATCCATCTGCACACAGCTGCAGCAACACTAACTCCACAGTCTGATCTTACCAGAGACACTGATGTTAACCACCATGCTGCTGGCTCCTCCCCCTCTGGACTCACACCAGTACACACCACTGTCTGCTGTAAATAGATCACTGATCTTACAGGACAAACCATCTCCTGATCCCCACTCAGATCCACACTGAGTCCTGGTTTCTCCTGAGGTGTTTCTCCTCAGAGTCCATCCTGCAGAGCTGTCGTCCTCACAGTTCAGAATCACTGATTCTCCTTCAAAGAACTGAGATCTGCTGGGACTCACAGTCACACCAACTACAACAACAAAGTAAAGACACACAGAGTGTTGCTGCTTTCTTGGACACAAACACAGAGAGTCCGACTGACTGAGGAAGTGGACTAACTTTGGTTTGTTGTGCAGCACAGCAGGGAGCTCAGAGCTGCAGAGAAATGACACTCAGCTTAGTTGGAGCTTTGATGAACGCTCTGCTGTGGGAAGCAGCATCTGTCAACGTTTACACACCAACACACATCCAGCAGACGGGACTCACCCAGCAGCATCTGGACAGATGTTCCCTCCATTCTTCAGACCAACAGCAGTTTGACAGACAGAAACATCAATCCGCTTCTTCTTTTAGGATGATTGTCTGTGTGACTGTTCACTTTTCTCTGCAGCATCAACCAGGAAACTCTCAGACAGGAAGAGACCAGACCAACCACAAACACGGTGGTCGCAGGAGAAAATAACTTTGTCTTCACATGAGAGATTATTAGAGAAGTGTCAGAACTGCGATGGCTGTCAGTCATCTTGATCATAGAAACTTCAGTTGTGACATGTTTCAGTACAATTCTGTCCAAGTCAGCATGCTGCAGGAATTGGTCGTGAGAGTTTCTAGCAAACCACCGGATACAGTTCCAAAAACCTCCATCTCCATGGATCTCATTTTTGGCTTCAATATAAATTAAGACCAGTAATCTAAACAAACCCCCGTTAGCAGGACCCCACTGGAAATGGTGAAATAATTTCAGGTATCTAGGTATTCACTTTATGCAGACTTAACCTGGTCCTGCCACATCAATTTAAAGGGTGAAGAAAGCTCAACAGTTTCTTTAACACATTAACAGGTTCAGGACTATGGCAGGACTGGCCAACCCTGGTCCTCAAGAGCCTCAACCCTTCCTGTTTTCCAGCTCTCCATGGAATGCTTGATGCTGTCAAACTTAATCAGGTGTGTTCAGCTAATCAGGATGTGGAATTACTTCAGTCAGCTTATCAGCAGCAAGCTGGTCAGGGAGAGCTGGAAAACAGGCAGGGTTGAGGCTCTCGAGGACCAGGGTTGGCCAGTCCTGGACTATGGACTTCCTTGTTGTCCATCCATCAAACCATTCTCTTCCTCTAAACCAGGGCAGTCTAACCAAAGATCCCCAGAGTTCCCTCTCCCTGTCCACCTCATATTGCTCTTCTGGGGAGGCCCAAGATATTCCTAGGTCATTGAATAGATATAGTCTCTCCAGCGTGTCCTGGGCTTTCCCCGAGTTTCCACACAGTAAGAGATGCCGGTAACACCTCCTTAGGGGGGTGTCTAGGAACCATCCGGACCAGATGCCCAAACCACCTCTAATGTTTCATCTGAATATAGAGGAGCAGCTGCTCTACTTCAAGATATCTCACTCTAAGGAACTGCCCAACGTACAGAGGAATCTCGTTTTAGGATTTTGTTCTTTGCATGTTGACTAAAAATCATGACCATAGGTGAGTTAAGACACCAAGATTAACTAGTAAAGAGACAGTTTCACTTTCTAACTCAGCTGTCTGATCGCCACAATAGACAAGCACAATGACTTATTTCCGTGGAGGCCTCTCCAACCACCTTTGCATTTAAAACTCCAATTCTTCCACATTTGTTAACAAGATTTCAAAATAATTGAAACTCTTACACCTGGGGCAGGATCTCTCCACCCACATGGAGAGGACAAACTGTCCTTTTCCCTGTTTAGAACCATGGCCTTAGAATCTGAGGTGATGAGTCATCCAACTCGCTTCATGTCCTTAGGGCGGAGTTTATCCACTCCCTGGGCCTTGCCCCCAAGGAGCTAGATGGTGTGTCAGACTCTCTTTGAGTCCTTCTTCTCCACATCCTCACCAAACCTTTCCCAGGACCAGGTTTTTGTCTCTACAACAGACCCGGCTGAAGCTCGCTTAGACTGTCAGTAAATATGAGTTTCCTCAGGAGTTTCACTAGCCAGCCAAGTTTGTTATGACTCCTTTAGCTTGATGGTATCTCTTATTTCAGGTGTCCATCATCGGGTCTGGGGATTGCCTCTGTGACCACCAGACACCTTCCAACCACAGCGTCCAACAGCAGTAGAGACAATAGAGGAGGAGAAAATGGTCTTGCTCTTTTCAGTGTCCCCAGCCTTTCTTGATACCTGATGGAAATTCTAATGGATGTGGAAGTTAAAGACCTCCATAAATGAGTTTTCAGCCAGACATTCCCAGCAGATCCTCACGGTACCTTTAGGTCTTACCAACAGGTAGTGATCAGTGGACAGTTCTGCCTCTCTCT
The DNA here is from genome assembly GCF_002922805.2 of Oryzias melastigma. NCBI lineage: Eukaryota > Metazoa > Chordata > Actinopteri > Beloniformes > Adrianichthyidae > Oryzias > Oryzias melastigma. The sequence goes on along the minus strand of NW_023416965.1, from coordinate 66,238 downwards.
TTACCCAAGTCTCAAAGACACATGGGCGAATGTTACCTGGACATCAAGGAAGTTGGCCATGGAACTCCTGTATAGCTTTTCTTGTGTTACATTCTTTGATGGACATCCTTGTGTTCAAACATGATGTTTGTTATGGACCAAGTATGATGAGCAAAGATGTCATCAAAGATGTTTTGTTATCCCAAAATATCTCGTGGCTTTTGATCTTGGATGCCATTACCTAGAATCTCACCCATTTGGAGTTCCGGTAGAGGTGCTTCACAGTACCCACCCAGGAGACACTAATAAGGATAGTTACTCTTTACTGCAGTTCAGCCAGTTGACAAAAACCACAGTCAGAGACCTAGTCCCATCTGAAGGCAAAGGGACACAATGCTCTTGTCCTCCTGGAAAAACTCTAATACTTGGCGGATGAGCTGTGGGCTTACAAGTAAGGCCATAACAGTCATCAGCTCTCACCGTGGTTCACAGAATAGATTTCCTTCTCAGGTGTTAACAACCTTTTACACCTGCACACTTTAGAGCTTCTTGACTGGCAGCATCACTTCCTAGTTCAGGAACTGGACCATGCAGGACAGACAAACCCCTCAGAGAGTGATGTGTCCATCTGAAAATATCATCCATTCCTGTCTCTGACTCTCAGAACATCTTTAACCTAATGTTCTGAACTGGACGACCATGAGGGACCTCAGTCATCTAGACAAATGAGTCTTTGTGAGACCAACCATTTGTGCTTATTTTATAGTCCAGGAAAGGTCCTCAGAAAAGTAAACCCATTAAAAACTTGGTGCTGCTCAGTCTCTCCACAGGTGATTGATTGTCACAGCATCTCCCACTGACCATTGCTGAAGACCACACCCACAATTCACACCCCAGTTCAGACTACTGTCTAAGATTTAAAAACAAGACTGACAGTTTTACGGACCAGACTGTGCGGATCCTCAACACCATCTGCCCCTGGGACTCAGTTCTGTAGAACCACAGAAGACTACGCAGTCAGATCTGACAATTGCACCTCCGAAGTACATCGATTCATCAATTAAATTGATGAGTTGTTACTCTCCTGGAAAGAAGGTTTACTAACTAATAATTCTTTCTGCTCACTGCTAAGAAAAATGAGGAATCCTCGTGAATATTTATCAAAAAGTTAATTAGGCTGATTTGATAATTAACTTAACAGTTCAAGAAAGAAGACTTTAATATCAAGACATGATCTAGATATATAAGTACATTCAACACTGTTTTTGATGCTTTTGTGCAAAAAAGAACATTAAATTTGATGTGTGGAAACAAAACATTTATTTTAAACAAAAGGAGTGAAAATAATAAAGTAAATCAAAGAAAATAATGAATTAAAAACAGAAAAATCGTCAAATGTAAAGTTTCTATTTAAAAAAGAAACTTCTAGTTCAGAATTGATGTTCTGTGGTTCCAGATGTGATGATGTCATCATAGTCATCAACCAATCCCTGCTCAGCAAGTGAGTGCTGGGTCATCACCATGGAGACAGACGGGTCACTTCCTGCAGACAGAACAGTTTAGACCAGGGGTCGGCAACCCAAAATGTTGTAAGAGCCTCTTCGGACTAAAAAATTAAAAACAAATATGTCTGCAGCTGCAAAACTTTAAATGCCTGATATAAGTCTTACAATGAAGGCAACACATAGTGTATGCTTTGCTAATGAACAGTAGAAGAAGAATAGAAGAAGAATCTCCCCCCCGCCACTGCGTGCGTGACCGCGCTGCTCCGGTGTGGATACCACCTGCTGAGAGTGCGTTCAGAATCCCGCGTAGACCACGTTCTTGAACGCACCGCACGTGGCCGGTGTGTAGGTGTTCACACACTAGCCGTGTGCGGTGCGTGGCGGGAGGAGATTCTTCTTCTATTGTATTTTACTTTTCATTAGCGGTCCTCTGTCATCTACAACAGGGAGAACCTCAGAGCAAAAAGTAAAAGCGGTTGAAAATCCCCCAAATCTTTCTGTTTTCACAACTCTGTCCTTTTAAATGTCCATCCTGGCGTCATATTAACCTGACCGGACACAAACTGTAATGATTCATTTCTCTTTCATGATCACGTTTGCCACGTCTGTGCTTCGAAGCAGACTCCGCCCACAAGCAGCTCCCAAATCCGGCTCCTTGATTGTTCACAGCTCTGCGCTGCTGCGACTGTGCGTGGAAATCTTGAACCGGATTGAAGATTCAGGGCGCTCAATGCGTGCTGATTTGTACGTGGAGCTCGCGACCCGACTTCAAAACCATCGTAGCAACGTGCGCTCACGTGCGCTCCAGACTCAGGGGCCAGGAATTCTGGTGTGCGCTTGTTTGCATTGATGTTTCATTGTGAGTGTGGGCTTGATCTATAATATCAATAATATATAAGATCAATAATATATTTCCTTCCTCTATTTTTTTTCAAACATTTTTAAAAAAGCACCATGGAGCCACTAGGCAGTACTTAAAGAGCCGTATGTGGCTCCAGATCCCTGGTTTAGACAGAAACTAAAGATGATTGATCAAATGTGATTGATTGATTTCTGTTACCTTTGTCAGTATAAAGACACCATAAGGAAGGTTGAGATGGTGTTTGGACTGATCACCAACAGGTGGAGACAGACTCTCAACACAAGACCAATGGAAGATAAGGCAGGAGCTGAGTTATCCTTGGGGGCCGGGGCTTCTGTGGTGGGCGGGGCTTCTGTGGTGGGCGGGGCTTCTATGGGTCTCTCTGCAGAGAGAATCCCACCTGGTCAGGTGACTGCATGGAGGAAATCCATGATGAGATGACAGTGAAGCTCCTCACCTGAGACAGAGATCCAGCTGGATGGAGACTCTCCATGATCCCTGATGTGACACTTGTAGAGACC
>NW_023416965.1:60100-62563 GCF_002922805.2 Oryzias melastigma | reverse complement strand
AAACTACCAACCAGGCCAGAAACTTGGGTGTAGTGATAGACACAGACCTACATTTTGATAAACACATTAAGGCAGTCCCTAAATCAGCACATTTCAGCACATTAATGCCATTCATGCTTTTACTTTTGGCACACTTCTTTAAAACGTTCAGCACATTGCGAACATTATTTAACAGTTAAGTAAATTGCTTCAGGATCTTCCACATTCAGCAAAAATACTTTTAAAGGATCAGCTTATGGTGGAGTTCCTCCATGAAATAATATTCATAATTAACAGGATTAACAGAAATAAAGTAGATCATATTGACCAGGATAGTTTTGGTGGAGGAAGACTGAAGGTTCAGCTCTTAAATCCACAGATTACTGCTGGTTCAATGTCATTATTCCTCTGCCAGCATATCCAGCGTATGTATACTTTGACTAATGTTAGTAATGCAGCAGCTAAACCAGAGGTCTGCAACCTCTAAAAGAACCATTTGGTCCAGTTTCTTAGTGACAGAACCGAGCTAGAGCCACAGAATCTCACTACGACGTTTATAACAGTACACTTTTTTGCAGCCATTTATTTATAACACATAACTTTAAAGTATACTGTGTTGTGTTTCTTTTAATACACTCAAACTCATGATTACAACATATGATTTCTCCTTTAGTCCTTTTAACAGGACCAGTCGAGCAGAACCAGAACCTCTGGCTGAACCTCCCCAAACACGTTTAACTGAACAGGTGAAGCAGGACCAGCGATCACTCCAGCAGGTCATAACAACAAGTGAAATAATACAAACCCTGGCAGGAAGTTGCTTTAGAAGAACCAACTGAACACCAGAACCTGCAGCTGTCTTCAGCAGAACTTCTTCTCTGATCAGAAGCTTCACTCTGAAGCTGGCAGTCACATGACTGTGTCGACCAATCAGCAGAGACGACACACCTGCCTTAAGAGAAGAATGCAGGACCTGCTCAGACCTGCAGGAACTCTGATGGAACAGAACTGGAAGGTTCTGCAGAACAGGAACAGCCTGAAGACCACAGACGGTTCTACGGGTATAGGGGGGTTCTGGCTGCTGCTGCTCCAGCAGGGTGACAGTATCAGACAGAATGAAAGGCTTTACATGTGTGGGTCTATATGCAGAAGTGTGTGTGTGAACTATTGTGTACATTTTAACTAGTTTAAATGGGAAGACTCCGCCCCCCGCTGTCCTGCCTTCTCGAGGAGGCGGAGTCACCTGTCAGACTTTGACAGATGACTCCGCCTCAGTGACAATCGGCTGTTTATACACGTCACACTCCACCACCTGGTGACGACTCTGATGAAGACAGAAGAGCTCCATTGAAACAGGTCAGGTACGACTTAAATCGCGTCTCTGATAGCAAGATAATTAAAAAAGATATATACTATATATATATAACAAATACTATGAACTTCATCGCATTAATATGATGACATCATCACATCTGTAACCACAGAGCATCAGTTCTGAAGAGTCTATTTTTGTTTAAGAAACTTTTTGTGTGTTTTAAAAAAAATAGTTTGATTTGACTGTAGTTGCAGTGGTTAGCGCTCTTACCTCACAGCGAGAAGGCCCCGGTTCAAATCCCGGCTGGGACCTTTCTGTGTGGAATTTGCATGTTCTCCCCGTGCATGCGTGGGTTTTCACCGGGGACTCCGGCTTCCTCCCACTGTCCACAAACATGCTTCATAGGTTCATTGGTGACTCTAAATTGCCCCTAGGTGTGGATGTGAGAGTGGATGTGTGTGTGATTGAGGCCCTGCGACAGACTGGCGACCTGTCCAGGGTGTACCCCGCCTTCGCCCATCAGTAGCCGGGATAGGCTCCGGCACCCCCGCGACCCCGAAAGGGAAGATGCGGTCAAGAAGATGGATGGATGGAATTCTGGTTACTTTAAAGCAGGGGTCTCAAACTCAAATCAGCTGGGGGCCACTGGAGGCGGAGACTAGTTGAGGCCGGGCCGCATCAGGATTTTTACAAGAAAATCGCATAGAAAACATTCCAGTGTTCTTAAATATCTTTATTTTTAACACAAAATAATGAATAAATAATGAACGACGTGTACAGATCTTTGTCCGTGTGATTTATAAATATAAAAAAATAAGGGTAGTTAATGTCTGTTTCTGAATTAGTTTATATTGAAGATTAAACTTAAGAGATAATGCTAGGGGGTAGGATTAAAAAGTTTTTTAAACTTCTTCCTACTCCATTTCGAACTACATAATAGAGGTGTAATGTATTTATTTATAATTTATATAGAATTTTCTGTTGTTGTTTTCTTGTTTTTTACCATGTACATTAAAAGATGAATAAAAAAACAAATACATTTGTACTAAATAAATAAAATAATAATAATGACCAAACAACAGATACAGACAACTGAAGAAACCACATATTGACTGACTAGAGAAAACTCATTATTTATGTTTAGTTTCAAATGTCTGTATTAACAGATC
>NW_023416965.1:57943-59598 GCF_002922805.2 Oryzias melastigma | reverse complement strand
TTCAAAAGTTTGGGGTCACTGGAGCGGCTGTGGTGTAGCGTTATGGAGGTCAACCTCTGATCAGAAAATCACAGGTTCGGTTCCCGCCTTGCCCATCCACATGTTGAAGTGTCATTGGGCGAGACACTGAACTCCACATTACCTCTGGTAATTATAGGTTGCCGTCCGTGTTTGGCAATAGAGCCGCTATCACTTTGTGAATGTTCAATGGGTCTGTGACCTAAAAGACTTTGAGCATTCAAGGAAAGTATAAAAGTACTGTACCAGTATCCACGATTTTCACTTAAACATGTCCCTACTTTTGAAAGAAGGACACTATTTTTTCAATGAAGATCACTTAAAACCAATCAGAATTACACTCTACATTATTAATGAGGTAAATAATTAAAAAATGACTTTTTCAGCTTCAAATGTCTGTTTTTTTGGTGCATTCTCTACATTAATGACTAGAGGCTCATTTCCAGCTACTATCACTCCAGTGTTGTAATGGTACAATGTGTTTGCTTATTGTGTCAGAAGGTTTAGAAAAACCTTTGTATAATTGTGTTAGCACAGATGAAACCAGTTTTCTGGTTAGAGAAAATATAAAACTGACCTTCCTTTGAGTATCTGGAGCATCACATTTATGGAGTTGGTCTCTCCAGATTACCTCAACAAACGAACAGCTAGAAGCCGAAGGTCTGCAATGCTGGACGTGGAGGACTCTTTGATGAAATCAAAGTTTAAAGGAAAATATATTATTTCAAATGAATATCCTTACTCTTGTCAAGTCTTGACTATAGTTTCTAATTATCTCACAACTCTTTTAGTAAATACAATTGTAAATTTTGATATAAAACGTAAAGTTGTCTGGATGACCCCAAACTTTCCAATGATCATGGACCTCCTTGTCCTGTAGTATGGGTCTAGTCAACCAAGAAGTTCTGGATTCAATGGACTCTTCCAGGCTGAACATCAATAATCCTGGTCCTCACACAGCTGAAAATAACAACATTTACTGTTGGTAGGACTGACACATGTTCTTCTTGCAATAACATTAAAGATCTGAATACATCAAGACCTGTATTGGAGAAGGAAGGCTCTCTGCAAAGACAATCCTTGTGAAGGTCTCACTTGTCTTGTGTCTTTCTTCTGCATCCAAGCTTACATCATTCCTCACATCCATAGAAGACCAAACTGGTACTTTGTTTCTCTCCATTGTTCCAAAGAGAAAACTGTTCTTAAGGTTTTTCTGTAGAGGGATGTCCCGGGGAGTGGGAAGTCTAGGCATCTTTGCTTAGACTGCTGCCCCCGGTCCCAGATGAAGCGGAAGAAGATGGATGGATGGGATGTCCCTGATGCTGAACTTGTTTAAGGTAATGTGAGAACAGAATGGTCTCATGTTATGGTAACAGAGAATAACTTTAGTGGTTTATCAGGTTGTAACAAACACCACCTTAAATACTGTTTGTTATTAGAAAAGAAACTTAGGGTTCGATCAATGACACTCCTGATTCATGAACTGTAAACAAAAATAAGTAAACAAAGACCACTCAACAAACAGTTCTATTTATAGGGGAAAAAACGTTATTTTAATTTACAGTTGTTGCGTTGTTTTGTTTTTTTCTTTATGTGAAACACTCGTCTCAGTCCCGCGCGTAATTGATAGGCCTACA
>NW_023416965.1:55987-57411 GCF_002922805.2 Oryzias melastigma | reverse complement strand
TAGTCAACCAAGAAGTTCTGGATTCAGGCTCAGTCTTCCAGGCTCAACAGCAATAATCCTGGTCCTCACACAGCTGAAAATAACAACATTTACTGTTGGTAGGACAGACACATGTTCTTCTTGCAGTAACATTAAAGATCTAAATACATCAAGACCTGCATTGGAGGAGGAAGGCTCTCTGCAAAGACAATCCTTGTGAAGGTCTCACTTGTCTTGTGTCTTTCTTCTGCATCCAAGCTTACATCATTCCTCACATCTGTAGAAGACCAAACTGGTACTTTGTTTCTCTCCATTGTTCCAAAGAGAAAACTGATCTTAAGGTTTTTCCGTAGAAGGATGTCCCTGATGCTGAATTTGTTTGAGGTAACGTGAGAACAGAATGGTCTCATGTTATGGTAACAAAGAATAACTTTAGAGGTTTATCAGGTCAACCTCTGACAAGTGACCTTTGACCCTAAGGAGACCAGTCAGGTCCAAATAAGGACATAATGGTCGTAGTTTAATGGTTTCAATGGGTTTGTTTCCAGCACAAAGACCGACTGAGACTTTAGTGAATGTTTTGTATTGAATGCATCATATAGTGATGAACTTTACTTTGAACTGGTCTTCTAGACTTAAGTTTCCTCATATTTGCTAATTCCATCTAAGGAAGCTTCCAGTAAATCCAATCATTGCTGAGTGAATGTCTGGAGACCAAATCACATTTTTGTTTATGCACATTTTTCTGTTTCCGAATTGAATCATTGCTTGTCTCCTTTGTTCTCTTCTTATTAAAATGTGAACATGTGAGTTCCTAGAAAAAAATCCGCTTTAGCAATAATTTACAGAAATGGATTATTGGTGTTCTACTAAAAGGACAAAGTGGAGGTAATTTTATTCAAACAAGCATTTTAGAATTCGTAATTATAAGACAAAGAATAATAAAAATAACTAAATGATTATAATAACTATTATAACTAAAAAAACAAAGATGAAGTTTCATGAAAAACAATCAATTCAGAATTGATGCTCTGTGGTTCCAGATGTGATGATGTCATCATAGTCATCAGCCAATCCCTGCTCAGCATGTGAGTGCTGGGTCATCACCATGGAGACAGACGGGTCACTTCCTGCAGACAGAACAGTTTAGACAGAAACTGAAGATGATTGATCAAATGTGATTGATTGATTTCTGTTACCTGAGGCTCTTTGTGGACATAAAGACACCAGAAGGAGAGTGGAGATGAAGTAAAGAGTGATCACTACCAGGTAGAAAAATACTCTATACACAAGACAATCAAGAGTTGAGGCAGGGGGCGGGGCTTCTGTGGTGGGCGGGGCTTCTGTGGTACTCGGTTTCTCTGCAGAGAGAATCCCACCTGGTCAGGTGAGTGCATGGAGGAAATCCATGGTGAGATGACAGTGAAGCTCCTCACCTGAGACAG
>NW_023416965.1:34164-53444 GCF_002922805.2 Oryzias melastigma | reverse complement strand
AGATCCTGCCTCAGGTGTAAGAGTTTCAATTATCTTGAAATCTTGTTAACAAATGTGGAAGAATTGGAGTTTGAGATCCAAAGGTGGTTGGAGAGGCCTCCACGGAAATAAGTCATTGTGCTAGTCTATTGTGGTGATCAGACAGCTGAGTTAGAAGTGAAACTGTCTCTTTACTAGTTAATCTTGGTGTCTTTACTCACCTATGGTCATGAGTATTTAGTCAACATGCAAAGAACAAAATCCTAAAACGAGATTCTTCTGTACAGTGGGCACTTCCTTAGAGTGAGATATCTCGAAGTAGAGCAGCTGCTCCTCTATATTCAGATGAAACATTAGAGGTGGTTTGGGCATCTGGTCCGGATGGTTCCTAGACACCCCCCTAAGGAGGTGTTACCGGCATCTCTTACTGTGTGGAAACTCGGGGAAAGCCCAGGACACGCTGGAGAGACTATATCTATTCAATGACCTAGGAATATCTTGGGCCTCCCCAGAAGAGCAATATGAGGTGGACAGGGAGAGGGAACTCTGGGGATCTTTGGTTAGACTGCCCTGGTTTAGAGGAAGAGAATGGTTTGATGGATGGACAACAAGGAAGTCCATAGTCCAGGACTGGCCAACCCTGGTCGTCAAGAGCTTCAACCCTGCCTGTTTTCCAGCTCTCCCTGACCAGCTTGCTGCTGATAACCGACTCAAGTAATTCCACATCCTGATTAGCTGAACACACCTGATTAAGTTTGACAGCATCAAGCAGTCCATGGAGAGCTGGAAAACAGGAAGGGTTGAGGCTCTTGAGGACAAGGGTTGGTCAGTCCTGCCAAAGTCCTGAACCTGTTAATGTGTTAAAGAAACTGTTGAGCTTTCTTCACCCTTTAAATTGATGTGGCAGGACCAGGTTAAGTCTGCATGAAGTGAATACCTAGATACCTGAAATTATTTCACCATTTCCAGTGGGGTCCTGCTAACGGGGGTTTGTTAAGATTACTGGTCTTAATTCATATTGAAGCCAAAAATAAGATCCATGGAGATGGAGGTTTTTGGCACCGTATCATCCCTTGGTTTGCTAAAACTCTCACGACCAATTCCTGCAGCATGCTGACTTGGACAGAATTGTCCTGAAACATGTCACAACTGAAGTTTCTATGATCAAGATGACTGACAGCCATCGCAGTTCTGACACTTCTCTAATAATCTCTCATGTGAAGACAAAGTTATTTTCTCCTGCGACCACCGTGTTTGTGGTTGGTCTGGTCTCTTCCTGTCTGAGAGTTTCCTGGTTGATGCTGCAGAGAAAAGTGAACAGTCACACAGAAAATCATCCTAAAAGAAGAAGCGGATTGATGTTTCTGTCTGTCAAACTGCTGTTGGTCTGAAGAATGGAGGGAACATCTGTCCAGATGCTGCTGGGTGAGTCCCGTCTGCTGGATGTGTGTTGGTGTGTAAACGTTGACAGATGCTGCTTCCCACAGCAGAGCGTTCATCAAAGCTCCAACTAAGCTGAGTGTCATTTCTCTGCAGCTCTGAGCTCCCTGCTGTGCTGCACAACAAACCAAAGTTAGTCCACTTCCTCAGTCAGTCGGACTCTCTGTGTTTGTGTCCAAGAAAGCAGCAACACTCTGTGTGTCTTTACTTTGTTGTTGTAGTTGGTGTGACTGTGAGTCCCAGCAGATCTCAGTTCTTCGAAGGAAAGTCAGTAACTCTGAACTGTGAGGACGACAGCTCTGCAGGATGGACTCTGAGGAGGAACATCTCAGGAGAAACCAGGACTCAGTGTGAGGAGTGGGGGGAATCTTCTGGCTCCTCCTGCACCATCAGATATGTGTACCCAGCAGACAGTGGCGTGTACTGGTGTGAGTCCAGAGGGGGAGGAGCCAGCAGCATGGTGGTTAACATCAGTGTCTCTGGTAAGATCAGACTGTGGAGTTAGTGTTGCTGCAGCTGTGTGCAGATGGATGAAATGCTTTGTCTCTGTGTTGAGGTGGATCAGTGATCCTGCAGAGTCCTGTCCTCCCTGTGATGGAGGGTCATGACCTCACTCTGAGCTGTCAATCAAAGACCCCTCCCTCCAACCCCTCAGCTGCTTTCTATAAAGATGGCTCCCTCATCAGGACTGAGCCTACAGGTCACATGACCCTCCAGCATGTTTCCAGGTCTGATGAAGGTCTCTACAAGTGTCACATCAGGGATCATGGAGAGTCTCCATCCAGCTGGATCTCTGTCTCAGGTGAGGAGCTTCACTGTCATCTCACCATGGATTTCCTCCATGCAGTCACCTGACCAGGTGGGATTCTCTCTGCAGAGAGACCGAGTACCACAGAAGCCCCGTCCACCACAGAAGCCCCGCCCCCTGCCTCAGCTCCTCCTCCTCTTGTGTTGAGAGTGTGTCTCCACCTGGTGGTGATCAGTCCGTTCATCATCTCCACTCTCCTTCTGGTGTCTTTATGTCCACAAAGAGCCTCAGGTAACAGAAATCAATCAATCACATTTGATCAATCATCTTCAGTTTCTGTCTAAACTGTTCTGTCTGCAGGAAGTGACCCGTCTGTCTCCATGGTGATGACCCAGCACTCACATGCTGAGCAGGGATTGGCTGATGACTATGATGACATCATCACATGTGGAACCACAGAGCATCAATTCTGAATTGACATTTTTTCTGAAACTTCATCCTTGTTTATAATTATTTTTTTTCTGTAATTTGGTTCATAATTTTACAAAATGCTTGTTTGAATAAAATGCTTTGTCAAATTTTTACCTCAAATTTTTCATTTTAGTCAGAAATTTTATTAATACATTTTTGTGAATTATTTCCAAAGCACATTTTTCTGCTCATTCATTCACACTTCAATAAGTAGAGATCCAAGAATACAAGTGTTGGTTTCAGTCTGTCCTTGTGCTGGAAACAAACCCATTGAAACCATTGCACTACGACCATTATGTCCTTATTTGGACCTGACTGGTCTCCTTAGGGTCAAAGGTCACTTGTCAGAGGTTGACCTGATAAACCTCTAAAGTTATTCTCTGTTACCATAACATGAGACCATTCTGTTCTCACATTACCTCAAACAAATTCAGCATCAGGGACATCATTCTACGGAAAAATCTTAAGATCAGTTTTCTCTTTGGAACAATAGAGGGAAACAAAGTACCAGTTTGGTCTTCTACAGATGTGAGGAATGATGTAAGCTTGGATGCAGAAGAAAGACACAAGACAAGTGAGACCTTCATTGTCTTTGCAGAGAGCCTTCCTTCTTCAATGCAGATCTTGATGTATTTATATCTTTAATGTTACTGCAAGAAGAACATGAGTCAGTCCTACCAACAGTAAATGTTATTTTCAGCTGTGTGAGGACCAGGATTATTGCTGTTGAGCCTGGATCCAGAACTTCTTGGTTGACTAGACCTATACTACAGGACAACACGATTGTTTAAGAGTTTGGGATCATCAACATATTTTTGTGTTTTGTAATTTACATTCAAACTTTGCTATTGTCAAAGAATCCTCCATATCAAGCATTGCAGACATTTGGCCATCCAGCTGTTGAGGTAATCTGGAGAAATTTTACCCCAGACTTCTAGAAGCCCCTCCCACAAGTTGGAGTGACCCGTCTATTGTACAATGTGGTCAAGCTGCTCCTACTGCAGCTCAATGGGGTTTAGATCTGGTGACTGTGCTGGCCTCTCTGTTACAGACAGAACACCAGCTGCTGCTTCTTCTCTAATGGTTCTTGGACAGGTTGGAGGTGTGCTTTGGGTCATCGTCCTGGTTTGGGATGGAACTGGCTCCTATCACAGGGTATGGCATGACAAATCCCCCACCCTCCCAGCACCAAAGCAACCCCAGACCATCATATTACCACCACCTTTCTTGACAGACGATATCAGACACTGTTCCAGCATCTCTTCAGTTGTTCTGCATCTCATCAATGTTCCTCTGTGTGATCCAAACACCTCAAACTTTGATTGATTCATCCATCCCAAACACTTTTCTTAAAATTCCTGTCCAATATATTTTCTTCTCCTTACATCAATCTTTGTCTGTTATTGGCTCGTCTCAAAGATTACTTAATTTTTGCCACTCCGCCCTCAAGGGCAGAATCCTGAAGTCTTCCCTGTAGATGTTGACACTGGTGTCTAGTGGGGAGTATTGAATGAATAAGGACCTGTGAGGTGTCTATTTCTCAAACTTGAGACTCTAATGTATTTATCAGTTTTGTGTGGGGCCTCCTACTTCTTTTTCTACTCTGGTTAGAGCCTGTTTGTGCTGTTCTCTAAAGAGAGCAGTAGACACCGTTTGAGGAAATCCTCAGTTTCTTGGTAAGTTCTCTTATAAAATAGCTTTAGTTTCTATGGACAACAACAGACTGTCGAGTTTCAAATCAATTTTCTTTATTTTTTTACCGTTTTTAGCGCTTAATCAACCCGACAAATGTGATGCTGCAGATACCTAACCAGCCAATCTGCTTGCACCACAGCCGCTCCAGTGACCCCAAACTTTTAAATCGTAATATTTATAGATTACATCACATAATTTAATGGTGAATACTGATGCTTTATTATTTTGAAACTTGGATTTATTGTATTAAACACAAAAAGGTCAAATCAAACTATTTTATTTAAATACACAAAGTTTAAAGTTTCTGAACCCAAAAGTGACTCACAGCTCAATATTTTTTATAAACTTTATTGAACATTCTGTCAATTGACAAATGTTCATATTTACATTCAGTTAGGCTTTTTTTAACAATAGGTAACAGAAAATGTCAGTTCAGAATTGATGCTCTGTGGTTCCAGATGTGATGATGTCATCATAGTCATCAGCCAATCCCTGCTCAGCATGTGAGTGCTGGGTCATCACCATGGAGACAGACGGGTCACTTCCTGCAGACAGAACAGTTTAGACAGAAACTGAAGATGATTGATCAAATGTGATTGATTGATTTCTGTTACCTGAGGCTCTTTGTGGACATAAAGACACCAGAAGGAGAGTGGAGATGATGAACGGACTGATCACCACCAGGTGGAGACACACTCTCAACACAAGAGGAGAGGGACCTGAGGCAGGGGGCGGGGCTTCTGTGGTGGGTGGGGCTTCTGTGGGTCTCTCTGCAGAGAGAATCCCACCTGGTCAGGTGAGTGCATGGAGGAAATCCATGGTGAGATGACAGTGAAGCTCCTCACCTGAGACAGAGATCCAGCTGGATGGAGACTCTCCATGATCCCTGATGTGACACTTGTAGAGACCTTCATCAGACCTGGAAACATGCTGGAGGGTCATGTGACCTGTAGGCTCAGTCCTGATGAGGGAGCCATCTTTATAGAAAGCAGCTGAGGGGTTGGAGGGAGGGGTCTTTGATTGACAGCTCAGAGTGAGGTCATGACCCTCCATCACAGGGAGGACAGGACTGCAGGATCACTGGTCCACCTCAACACAGAGACAAAGCATTTCATCCATCTGCACACAGCTGCAGCAACACTAACTCCACAGTCTGATCTTACCAGAGACACTGATGTTAACCACCATGCTGCTGGCTCCTCCCCCTCTGGACTCACACCAGTATACACCACTGTCTGATGGAGCGAGATAATCAATCTCACAGGACAAACCATCTCCTGATCCCCACTCAGATCCACACTGAGTCCTGGTTCCTCTGCTGGTGTTCCTCCTCAGAGTCCATCCTGCAGAGCTGTCGTCCTCACAGTTCAGAATCACTGATTCTCCTTTAAAGAACTGAGATCTGCTGGGACTCACAGTCACACCAACTACAACAACAAAGTAAAGACACACAGAGTGTTGCTGCTTTCTTGGACACAAACACAGAGAGTCCGACTGACTGAGGAAGTGGACTAACTTTGGTTTGTTGTGCAGCACAGCAGGGAGCTCAGAGCTGCAGAGAAATGACACTCAGCTTAGTTGGAGCTTTGATGAACGCTCTGCTGTGGGAAGCAGCATCTGTCAACGTTTACACACCAACACACATCCAGCAGACGGGACTCACCCAGCAGCATCTGGACAGATGTTCCCTCCATTCTTCAGACCAACAGCAGTTTGACAGACAGAAACATCAATCCGCTTCTTCTTTTAGGATGATTGTCTGTGTGACTGTTCACTTTTCTCTGCAGCATCAACCAGGAAACTCTCAGACAGGAAGAGACCAGACCAACCACAAACACGGTGGTCGCAGGAGAAAATAACTTTGCCTTCACATGAGAGATTATTAGAGAAGTGTCAGAACTGAGATGGTACCTCTGAGGTTGGCTGTCTTAAGTCATTTTGATGATAGAGGATTCAGACTGGGACATGTTTCAGGACAACTTCTGCAATATCAACATGCTGGAGAAAATGGTCACAAGAGTTTTAGCAAACCAACGGAGGACACGGTGCAGGAAACTACCATCGAAACATCTTCGGACATCAAGCCATGGTTGGAACTTTTTTATTGTTTTTTGCTCCCAGAGAAATTACGTTGCTGCCAAACACCAGTGGATGTCTAACTTCCTTACTGGTAGACCATAGACTGTATGGATGGACAAACACATCTCATCTTCCATCCCCGTCATTACTGGAGTTTCTCAAGGTTTGGTTCTGAGCCCCATATGTGTTACTGTACACTTGTGATTCTGTGACAAACCCCACCACTATCATCAAATATGCTGCTATCAATGTTGTGTAAGGACTCGACTGGAACAACTAGGAAACGACTTATCCACAGAAGACTAAAAACGTGGTGAGTTGATACCAAGTAGTGATGGGTCGGTCACGAATGAAACGTCTCTTAGAAGTGAATGACGAGAGCCGGCTCCTTACTGGGAGCTGAGTTTTTTCTGTCTCTCACCTCATCTCACTCACTTATGTTTCTCTTTATGTCCCACGCGATTGGTCAATATGTGTTTGTTCCGTGTGTTCACCTGAGCAGAGGAGGAGGAGCGGTAGTTATACTCGCAGCAACAGTAGCACACATGGAGGGAAAGAGAAAAGAGCCAGTGGTCACGAGACAAACAACTAAACATTAGGGCAGTGTTTCTCAAATGGTGAGGCGGTCGCCACTGGGGGGGGCAACGGTGGCAGGGGGGGGCGGGACAGCCCGAGGATCATGCAATTTATGTTAGTTACTAAACAGTTGATCGGAGGACTGTCAGTGACCTGATATCCACACAGAGGATAAATATTTAATTGAACCTCACGGTAGAAAAATGT
Organism: Oryzias melastigma; assembly: GCF_002922805.2. Lineage (NCBI taxonomy): Eukaryota > Metazoa > Chordata > Actinopteri > Beloniformes > Adrianichthyidae > Oryzias > Oryzias melastigma. Next base: position 46,249 of record NW_023416965.1, on the reverse strand, counting down.
TTAACAGAGATGAAAAGAAACTGAGAGAACGAGACAAAAAGCTGAGCGTGTTGGAGAAGATGAGATGATTAGTAAAGGAGAAAAAACTGGAACCTTTTTACTTTTGTTGATAGTATGAAGGAAGAGAATGTACAGGAAATAATTCTATATACCTGAACTACCAACCTGCAGAATCTTCTGTAACACAGAGCAGATCATCACTGACAGAAGAACCAGATTTCATCCTCAAAGCTGAGACTCGTTTGTCTTTCTTAACGTTATTGTGAAGTCTTTATTTATTGGTTTTGTACACTTTAATTTGTATTTTGGGTCGTGGTTACAGAACTTTTTAGTGCTTTCAATGTAAATTTGTTTACAAAAAAGATTAAACATTTGATAGCAGAACAGCTGTTTTGAATTCTAAATAGTTGTTTTTTGACCCGAAAGAGCCGGCTCTCTCAAAAGAGCTGGAACTCCCATCACAACTACAAAGTGAACATCAGCTAAACCATGGTGTAACAACGAGTCAGAGGCAGATGGATCCTTGAAGAGTGTTTTTATTTATGAACTTTGGAGAATTCCTGGTGGGCTTGGCAGAGGTCAGGCACGGCGAGGAGTTGTCATTGGCTGAGGTAGATCTGTGGTCAAAGACTGACTGGAGTCGAGGAAGGTTTAAGACAGGAACATGACTGCAGGAGAGAACGGTAAGAACTGCAGGAGAAAACAAAACTTCAGAGTAACATAGTCTGGAATCTGTTTATCTGTTTATCTGTTTGGAGTTGATTGGTTGGATGAGAAACAGCTGGTGGGGTCTGGGAACTGCAGGCAGAGGCTGATGGGAAATGGAGTTAAGATGAGGCCCAGGAGGCTGTCAATACTGTGGAGATGGCTCCCTCTGGTGGAGAGACAGGGGACTGATTCATGACACTTTTAATTGTGGACTTCAGTAGGAAGCAGTACCGATTATCCCGACCAACCACCATTAGCAGGTCTCCAGTGGAGACGGTGGACGTGTTCCTGTATGCAGGTATTCACTTCATCCAGGAGATAACGTGGTCCTGCCATGCCAATTTAATGGTGATGAAAGCCTAACTATGTCTTTACCATCTCAACCATTTCACAGTCTAAAGACATCCTTGTTGTCTGTCCATCCATGAATCCATTTATCTTTTCATCTATCTTCTCATTTTCTTCCACTCAGCCGGTACATGGTCATGTCTCCAGCAGTCTAACCAAAGATAACAGAATTCCCTCTCCCCGCCTACTTCCCTACAGCTCTTCTGAAGCGTTCTGAGGCCAGGCAAGATATATAGTCTCTAAGAGTGTCTTCAGTCTTCCCCGGGGTCTCTGTGCTGTGAGATATGGCTGGATCACTTACACAGGGAGGCCTCCAGGAGCATCTGGACCAGATGCCTGAGCTACCTCATCCTCCTCTGGATGTGGAGTAGCAGCATGTCTACAGGGTGACCACGCTTCTCACCATATCTCTGAGGAAGCGCCCAGCCACCCGGCAGAGGAAGCTCACGTTGGCCGCTTGTATCGAGGACTTCATTCTTTGGGTCAAGACTCAGAGATCAGGAGTTGCTGTAGATTTGTTGGCTGAACATCCATGATGCTGATCTCCCGTTCCACCACATCCTGAAGGTTCTATTGGGTTCTGGTGACTGTGGAGGTCACTAGAGTCCAGTGACCTCATTGTTCTAGAAACCAGTCTGAGATGATTCCAGCTTTATGACATGGAGTCTTATCCTGCTGGAAGTAGCATCAGAAGATGGAACTCTGTGGTCATAAAGGGATGGACATGGTCAGAATAATACTAAGGTAGACTGTGGGGTTGGAACCACGATCAACTGGTATTAAAGATATAAATTAACAGTAACTGATATTTTTGCATCAGTGGATTTTTTACTAGAACAAGACTACAGAGAACACAACAAGGACTGTGAAAAATGGACTTTCAGGATCCAATAAAAACAAGAGAACTGGAAGGAGAGGTCAATTAGAGTCAAGATAAAGATCAGGATTAGGATCAAGATATCAAAGAACAAGCTAGAGATCTGACAAAAAGATGATAACTTTCTGATAAAAAACCACAGATTACCAACTGTGCTCTATAAAAACAGCTAAAGAGGTCATGGTGATATTTTTAAATACAGTAAAGAAGGGGAAGTGACAAAAGCAAAGACAGAGGACTGATGTTTTTTTTCTCCTGCGACCACCGTGTTTGTGGTTGGTCTGGTCTCTTCCTGTCTGAGAGTTTCCTGGTTGATGCTGCAGAGAAAAGTGAACAGTCACACAGACAATCATCCTAAAAGAAGAAGCGGATTGATGTTTCTGTCTGTCAAACTGCTGTTGGTCTGAAGAATGGAGGGAACATCTGTCCAGATGCTGCTGGGTGAGTCCCGTCTGCTGGATGTGTGTTGGTGTGTAAACGTTGACAGATGCTGCTTCCCACAGCAGAGCGTTCATCAAAGCTCCAACTAAGCTGAGTGTCATTTCTCTGCAGCTCTGAGCTCCCTGCTGTGCTGCACAACAAACCAAAGTTAGTCCACTTCCTCAGTCAGTCGGACTCTCTGTGTTTGTGTCCAAGAAAGCAGCAACACTCTGTGTGTCTTTACTTTGTTGTTGTAGTTGGTGTGACTGTGAGTCCCAGCAGATCTCAGTTCTTTGAAGGAGAATCAGTGATTCTGAACTGTGAGGACGACAGCTCTGCAGGATGGACTCTGAGGAGGAACACCACAGGAGAAACCAGGACTCAGTGTGGATCTACATGGGGATCAGGAGATGGTTTGTCCTGTGAGATTGGCTACATGTATGAAGAAGAAAGTGGTGTTTACTGGTGTGAGTCCAGAGGGGGAGGAGCCAGCAGCATGGTGGTTAACATCAGTGTCTCTGGTAAGATCAGACTGTGGAGTTAGTGTTGCTGCAGCTGTGTGCAGATGGATGAAATGCTTTGTCTCTGTGTTGAGGTGGATCAGTGATCCTGCAGAGTCCTGTCCTCCCTGTGATGGAGGGTCATGACCTCACTCTGAGCTGTCAATCAAAGACCCCTCCCTCCAACCCCTCAGCTGCTTTCTATAAAGATGGCTCCCTCATCAGGACTGAGCCTACAGGTCACATGACCCTCCAGCATGTTTCCAGGTCTGATGAAGGTCTCTACAAGTGTCACATCAGGGATCATGGAGAGTCTCCATCCAGCTGGATCTCTGTCTCAGGTGAGGAGCTTCACTGTCATCTCACCATGGATTTCCTCCATGCAGTCACCTGACCAGGTGGGATTCTCTCTGCAGAGAGACCCACAGAAGCCCCGCCCACCACAGAAGCCCCGCCCCCTGCCTCAGCTCCTCTTCCTCTTGTGTTGAGAGTGTGTCTCCACCTGGTGGTGATCAGTCCGTTCATCATCTCCACTCTCCTTCTGGTGTCTTTATGTCCACAAAGAGCCTCAGGTAACAGAAATCAATCAATCACATTTGATCAATCATCTTCAGTTTCTGTCTAAACTGTTCTGTCTGTAGGAAGTGACCCGTCTGTCTCCATGGTGATGACTCAGCACTCACATGCTGAGCAGGGATTGGCTGATGACTATGATGACATCATCACATCTGGAACCACAGAGCATCAATTCTGAACTGAGAGTCTCTCTTTGTGTCAGAATCTTGAAATATTTTTAATAAAATGTTTTGATATCTTAAACTCCATTCATGTTTAATATAAAAAACATGAACAATATAAAGAGTTTCTATGAAGGTTCTCATTCATTCAGGTGATGAAGTCTTGAAATTGAGTCGAGGAATCTGGACTTAATGTTGTGTGATGGTAAAAGTTTTGTTAAACATCCGAATCGCTTCATTAGTCTGAATGTAAATTATTTTAAAGGAGCTTCTGAGTTTTTTCAGAGTATCTAGTGGTGAGTCTTCTTAACACTCATCCTCCTGGAACTGCTGTAATAGAGCTTCAGTATGAAAAACATGAAGACCAGGACCAGAACTACATTCATCTGATAGGAAGTGTGTTCAATGTAAACTAAGAGAAGAGATGCATAAACAGAAACAGATTATTAGTCACCATTTCATCAATTATTCATTCTTTTATTCATCTGGGATTTAAATCTTTAGAAGTTCAGTTTCATGAATTCCCTGTGAGTCAAGTTGAAAATCAATCAAGCAGGATTCACCTAAACCAGCATATGGAGGTGTGAATGTCTCCTACTGCTCAGTATGGGGTTGTTGGGTCCTAATTGACCTTTTTCATGTTATTGTCACTCAATCTTCATGTTTTCTCATGTGTAAAAACAACTTCTGGTTTGATGGATGTCACAAAATCTTCAGAGCATGTTCCTCAAATTCATACGATCGACATCAAACGAGTCGTTGATCTTTTCTCTAACAACCTGATCAAAGTTGGACATGAACTTTCCCCACTAACAACCACTAGAGGGCGCTGTAGCTGTGTGTATTAGGACTGGCTAATGACAGCAACACAGAATAAGAAGAGTCCTCCAAACCAAACTGATCGTTCTCCTCGATTTTTGTTTTCAATTTTCCTTGAGACATTATCATTTTTGGTTGTTTTTTTTTCTCCTTGGACTAATGCGGGTCAGCGGGTCAACAAACTGGGTCACAGTGAGATGGATGTACAGCTGATTCAGACAGTAAGATGAAAAAGACTGAATGATCTCATGAATCCAGACACGGAGACGTGATCACCGACGCTTTAGTGGAACCTTTGAGAATAAAAATAAACCTGATCTTGAAATGTCATCCGGGTTCACATGCATTATAGATGGATACACACTCAACGCTTTCATGGAGCCATTAGGCTAAAAACTTGACTGTAGCTCCTCCCACAGGAGGCGGGAGCGACTAGTTTATGAACACAGTTTAGAACAAGCATTGAGCAGCGAATCCGAGGCGTTTCAAAAGAGACAGCAGACACTTCTGACACGTGAACGCAGTTTGTGTGGATTACATCTGGCTTGGCTGAGTTATTCAGAAGCATTTCACTTTACAGTCGGACTTATACTCTGAAGTGATTATGCTTTATTTGGCTCCACTGACTTTTACTCTAGAAAATATGGTAATTCACAAATATACTAACTACATCCATCAAGTCACAGTTTTCCTTCTCTCTTAGAATGTATTATTTCTCAGAAAGTTTATTGTAAGTAAAAGATAATTCCAGATAATAAAACATAATTTCAACTGAGGTTTGTGGTTCTATGTTTCATCAGTTTTTGGGACCTTTACGACACGTGTTTGGCCTTTGAAACATCGAAAAATTGTTTATTCCTGGAGTCCAGGAAGCAGAAGAAGTGATGGAATCTTCTAGATATTAATGTGGATTTTCCCTCAGTTTGTGTTACATAAAGTTGTTTTGTAATAACATGTTGAACCTTGTTTTGGTTCCAGAGTGTTTCTTCCTCCTCGTGAACTTCTGCAGACTCTTTGCCCTCATTTCAAGTTTAGTCTTCCAAAGCATGAAAATCTCAACCAGATTTGATCTTTGATCTGATTGAAGACAAAACTGTCTGAGGACCGTCAAAGGTAACAAACATCGGGGTCCGTCCTCCATTCCAGCCGGGGGCGCTGAAGATCTACCAGTTGATTCAGCAACAAACCCAGAAGAAGAAACCCTCCAGAACCTTCTTTCCGCCACTTCCACGTCGACACTCTGGGATCTGACAGAGACGGAGCAACGTCGTCGCAACTGAGCAATTTCTGCCGGCTTTTCTCTGCTGTTTTCAACCAGGTTTTTGTTTGTGTTGGTGAGTTGAACTTTATTTTGTAAACAGAAAGACAAGAATGTGATTGAGAACATGATTTGAGCTCCATTAGAACATCGATGTCATGGAAATGGCGGAGTGAAGATTTACTCTCTGGACTGACCCGGGAATTCAATAAAAGCTAACAGTTTTGAAATATTATAAGGTACAAGTCTGTTAGTTCAAAAGTATTTCAGTTGTTTTCTCACTCTGTATCAGTTGATGTATTCCAACCTCAAATATTGCTGTGTGTAGCCAGTAGAGGGCAGTGTCAGAAGTTATTGCTGGACATGTATTTGAAAAGCACACGCTTGTCGTCTGGTTCAGTTTTTGACTCTGCTGCTGCATGAAACACATCATTTCCATGAAAGAGTGAGTAAATGTGCATTATACTCATTGAAAATACTTGATCTCAGAGCTCCTCATCTCAGAGCTCCTCCTCTCAGAGCTCCTCCTCCTCTCAGAGCTCCTCCTCCTATAAGAGCTCCTCCTCTCAGAGCTCCTCCTCCTCTCAGTGCTCCTCCTCTCAGTGCTCCTCCTCTCAGTGCTCCTCCTCCTCTCAGTCCAACCCCTCTACAGGTAGAAAGGAAGTTTGTCTGCTCTGGGTGGAGTCCTCCTGCCCTAAATGGAGGAGATGAAGAATCTCGGGGTCTTGTCCGTGAATGGGTGAAGATCAGAGGCTGAGATAAGCAGGAGATTAGTGTGGCCTTGGATGGAAACCAAATCTCTCGATGTACTATCAGAGGTTCTCCCTTAGAGAAGCTGAGGAGCTCGGAGTAGATCCGCTGCTCCTCCACATCCACAGGAGTCGGATCAGGTGGTTCTGGAATCTGAAGATTTAGTCTCTGGACTGACCCGGGAATTCAATAACAGCAACTGTGTTCAGTTTGAAAATATTATAAGGTACTAGTCTTGTAGTTCAAAAGTATTTCAGTTGTTTTCTCACTCTGTATCAGTTAATGTACTCCAACCTCTAATATTGCTGTGTGTAGCCAGTAGAGGGCAGTGTCAGAAGTTATTGCTGGACATGTATTTGAAAGTCAGAAGCTCGTCGTCTTCTTGTGTTGTTTTTCAGCTGCACTGTTCGTTCATCTACACACAAACCGATATTTTCCATCAAGTTGTGAGTACATTCACACAAATACTGTTCAAATTTTCTTTTGTTTTTGTTTTTTGATGTTATTTATTGCCATTTCAACATGATGGTGGGAGGTTGGTCATGTTTGTAGGGAAACTGTGACAGGTGTGTAATGTGTACAAAAACAGCCCCCAAAGTCAAACTACGATCATCTATTGATCTATTTTAGAAGGGGTCCCAGTGGACTTCTAAGTATGATTCTGCTGTTTTTAGTCAAAAGCTAGGACATAGTTTCTGCAGAGTGGCAGGAGTTCTGTAAAAATTCCCCTCCGAGTTGTGGATGGGACTGTTGGCATGGAATAATTCTGCCCGATGGCAAAATCCAGTTGTACAGTTCTGATCCAGATTCCAGCTCAGACGAGGATCTATTTGTCTGCAAGAGGATTATCAGAATGGAGCAGAGCAGGGAGTTTGAGACCCTGCCCAGCGTCACAAAGACACTCTTTTCCAAACCGCATTTTTGTTCTGCTCCTAATTCACAACAATTTGAATATAGAAATACTCAGAAATGTAATTTTGATCTTGATTTACTGCATCACCAGAACTTGCTAAAAATGCTATTTTAGTTGGAGTGCTGGGTCTTGTAGCTTTTCTAACCCTTCCACTCTCCTTGTTTACATTAGAAGTGGGGTCATCTGGACCCCACAAGACAGTACGCTGAACTTTCTTTTATCATTGATTTTTGAGTTTCACTAATGTTCATGGCAGACATAAAATCCTGTCCATCTTTGTCCACATTTGTCATGGAAGGAATCACACATCGATATGTGGGCGGAGTCATCTGGACCCAAAGAGAGCGGAAGGGTTAAAAACTTCCATTTTAATTGGAAACTACAACAGAGCAGATCTTTTTGTCCAGAACGCTGCAGTTTGCTCCATAAAGACGACTTTCTTCAGTATAAATAATGGAATCAGATCTCTCCAGCAGCTTTGTGTGACTCCCTGCTCCCATCAGCATGTGTTTCTCTTCCTCTCAGTTCTCTTAATCTCAGTGCTGCTCTTAAACTCCTGCAGATCTGAAGAACTTGTTTGATCGCTAAGAACCGAGGAACCCAGAACATATCATTTAGGGAAAGCACTGGTCCCACCAAATGGATCTGAAGCTTCGAGTGTTTCTGGAGATTTGTAAGTGGATGGAGGAAGCTTGTTCTATGCTTCTGAACTGCTTCCAAGAGTATCCTCCACTGAGACATCTGGATATGATGATAACCATGATTCCTCCAGGTGAGCATTGAGAGTGAATGTATGTCAGAGTGAAAGGTCTCAGATCAGACGTGTTTTCTGAAGATGTTGTTGATGAGACTCTGCAGGAAGCAGCTGATGAGGAAGAGGAGAACATTCTGATCTTCATCATCATCTCTGTCTCTGCAGGAGAAGAAGATGGAGGCTGGCAAGATGCTCTTGTGCTGGTTATCACTCCTTTTGTTCTTTTGGCTCTTCAGTCCACCCTCAGGAGGATAATAGGTCTCATCCAACATTTCACTTATTTATTCAACCAGCAGGAGCTTTAAATTGATATTCCTACCAGATTCTAAAGCAAAGAGAATCACAGCAAACTAAAGCCTGCAGTGTGAAGGTCTGGAGTTCTCTTCTATCCCTCAACTTGAGTTTCTCTGCAGTTCAAACTCTAGAACATTTCAGAGTCCAAAGCTCAGAAGCAGCAGAAGTTTCTTGTTGAGAACTTCCAGAAACATCTGGAAGAACTCTGACAGATGTTCAAAGGTTCTTTTGTTTAGAGAAAATATGAAAATGAAGCAAAAAAAAAAGTCAACTCAACTTTGTTACAACCAGGAGAGCTTCGTGATAACTACAGGTTTTCTCCTCAACATGACAGGCTTTCTCTGGAACCTTCTGTTCCTCTCAGCCCTCAACAATGAGTCTCAAAGAGCATCATAATGACGTCTGTTTCATGCTTGTTATCATTTGTTCTAGTCCAGATCCTTTGAATAATTCAGGTCACTTTAACGGTAAGAAACATTCTGTAGATGACCATCAGTTCATCTGCTCTCTGCTCTGCCTCCAGCATACTGTGCAGAGGCCCAGGAGCGCATTAGATCCCCACCATGGGGACGAAGCCGGAGGTCACGGCCTGGAGACCCTCGGGTACGTGGCTGAGTACAGCGAGCTCCCCAGCCAGGCAGAGGACACCCCCCCTACCCCAGGCGTCCCAGTTCCAGATCTGATGCTCGAGCACCTGAGACCCCCGTCAGGGCCCGAATGAAAGGCCCGCCACCGTCAGGGAGTCCTCAGCCCCCTGCAACCACCCCAAAAGATGAGCGAAAGCCACCCACGACCAACCTGCACTGCAACCCCTTACCAAGAATAAGGATACCTCTAGTACAAGTTTCAAAGTTTACTTAAGTATAGAAAAGCATATTTTAACAAGTACACTAAAACAGTTTACTGGCAGTTTTCTAACAAGTCTACTTCTTAGGACAAAATTGGGCCACTTTAAGTTTATGAAAGTATACCTAGAAATTTACTTAAAATAATCGTTCTGTCATACTGTTAGCTCAATGACAAAAAAACTTCAAGTTTACTTAAAGTTTCTGGCAGAATACTTTATAGTAAATCTAATGTAGTTTCTAGCTAGAAATGCTCAGTAATGCAGGCAGAGAGGCACAAACAATACTTAGCACAAAGCAAGGCTCTGAGCAGTGCTTAAGTGTCCTGTGGGTGATTGTCAGATTGGAGTCAGCTGAGTGGCATCTAGGGAGTGTGCGCTGGGGTTGTTGGGAGATGTAGTATGTTCAGTACTCTGGAGACGGTTCCCGCCAGTGACCAGAGGGGAAGACAGAACTCTGACTCCTGACAGTGTTTAAGGATAGTAACAAATTAGATTATTCAGGCAATTCATTTTTTAACACCACATTGTCTATTTCCAAACAAAACTTATTAAAGTGAGAAAAAGATACACATTCAAAATATTACCAATCATAATTTATAGTCACGCGATGACAGGATCAGTGGATGAGCCTATGTTTGGAGTCACTCTGCAACTGTCTACTGTCAACATGTACTTGCTGATACAAATCACACAAAGTGTTCGATACTGGGGGCTTTATGGCCTACTTCAAGTCTCTACTCTACTCTAGTTTTTTCATGGAACACAGAATGTTCTGTCACAGATAGCAAGATTGCTTCTGTTGTGGAAAGAATTATCAGAAAAGGCCAAACACACCATCACTCCTGGAAATACAAAAATTCAGTCATTTGTTGAAGAACTTCATGTCAGTGCCCCCCAAAACAGAGAAGTGTGACATATTCAATGGAAGTGTTAAGGGTTTTGGTTACTCCCCACTACAGAAAAATACCAACTTTCCCATTGACTTGCTATTAGTAAATCATGTAGAAAACTGAGTAACTGCTTCAGGTACTACAGATATATTTTGGTTGAGTTCTTTTTCCCAGACAGACCAAGGACAAACTAAACAAAGGCTCAGGAGCTATAGAAAGATGTATATTAGAAAGATGGTCAGTTGGGTTTAGCTGCCTTTAAGCCAATGTGTGCACATCAAGCCTCTGGATATTGTGCATGTATCAAAGTTTGCTGTGTTTTGATTGAGGAACTGTTTAAATCTACCAGCCCTTTATGTGAAGATTCACAAATAAATGTAAAGAGTACTTTCATTTTTGAGGTTAAAAAGACTGGAAATTTGAGCGTAATTTGGCCTGATATGTGAGTGAAGCGTATTTTCACTGAAACAGGTGACAAACTGTACATTACACCTTTGCTAAAATCTTATGAAGAGGACTAAAATACCTGTCAATGACTGTAGTATTTCAGAAGTGTACCCCCATCCTCCCCTAAGTGTTTTACTGATAAAGATGCTTTTAAAGGATGTAATTACGATTCATTATAAATGTTATTATGAATTAGGTCTGTTTAATGACTATTGTCAGCATTCAAAATAAATTCCACAAAAATGTTTCTGTTTCTGTGTGGATTAATAATGTTATACACTAGAAAGATCAGGGTCTCTTAAACCAAAGTTATTCACACCAAAGCTGACTTCTTGCTAGAAAGCTTCTTCTTGAAGAAATCCGTATACGTTAAAAATGATATAGCTCTTGTCAAAAACAAAGGCAGTAAATGGTTACACTGAAGTATATCTAGATCAAAAGTGTAAGTAAAGTGTCACGGGCTGGTCGAAGGGGACCCAGATGCAGGGAAGGAGGCTCGGAAGCAATTCAAGAATCTTATGATTTAATAACAAAAAACAACCTCAAAGGAAGAGGTGCAAAACTATTTAAGCGAAGAGCTGAGGAAAAACTACAGGGAGAGCATACAAAACGAACCAACACTGAACACAGGAGGACCTCAACTTAAATAGGGAGCCAGCTAAATCAACTAAGTGCAGACAGCTGTGCACTCCTCCACAGAGATCAGGAGAGGGAGGGGATCAGCTGGGAGGAGCCACAGTCAGCCTGCACAGAGGAGAAAAGAAAGGTGAACACTAACAAAACATAACATAAAGGCTAAATATATTTTGACTCTTAGTATAATTCTAAGTATAATCCAGGTACTTATGAACTTATGAACATGAATTGTGGAGTCTATCTGTACCAGGGCTCACTGCTTAAGACTCTGTTTGTTTACAGACAGAACCAAGATGGCAGCATGAACCACGATCAGTAATTCAAGATGGGTTGGTGGGTAGCAGACATCTCCACGGACCTCTTTTACCCGTTGTATATGGGCCAGTCCCCACCTGGAGCGGCATGACGCAGTCAGAGCCGACTGAGAACAGTGCAGCCTGGTCAGCTGGTGTCCAGGTGGTCCTACAGACGGGACGGAGGGCACAGTAAGACCACCATCCACGGCCCCAGAGCAGCAAGGCAGGGGAATGTACTTTGCTAAAAAAACATTTTACTTCAATTTGGTTTCCAAACTTGTCATTTCTGCGAATTCAGCTTCAACAACTTAAAATAGATTAAAAGAGAATATATATATATATATATAATTCCATCCCATTTCCAATAAGTAAGTGTCTATTCACATGTAATTTTCAAAAAACCTGCAGCCAGTGCTAAACTTTTTTCTTAGTCACACTGACCCAGAGCAAAGGGTTAAGGTTAGGATTCAATTCAATTCAATTCAATTTTATTTATATAGCCCAAAATCAGAGGTGGGGACTCGAGTCACATGACTTGGACTCGAGTCAGACTCGAGTCATGAATTTGACGACTTTAGACTCGACTTGGAC
>NW_023416965.1:31166-33948 GCF_002922805.2 Oryzias melastigma | reverse complement strand
TGAGCGTGTTGGAGAAGATGAGATGATTAGTAAAGGAGAAAAAACTGGAACCTTTTTACTTTTGTTGATAGTATGAAGGAAGAGAATCTACAGGAAATAATTCTATATACCTGAACTACCAACCTGGAGAATCTTCTGTAACACAGAGCAGATCATCACTGACAGAAGAACCAGATTTCATCCTCAAAGCTGAGACTCGTTTGTCTTTCTTAACGTTTTTGTGAAGTCTTTATTGGTTTTGTACACTTTAATTTGTATTTTGGGTTGTGGTTACAGAACTTTTTAGTGCTTTCAATGTAAATTTGTTTACAAAAAAGATTAAACGTTTGATAGCAGAACAGCTGTTTTGAATTCTTAATAGATGATTTTTGTATTTTATTATATTTTTAAATTTATTTTTCTGTTTCTACGAGTGAAATAAAAGCAAATTTACAAAAAACAAGTTTAGTTATATTAATAATTCATTTAGATCATAATTTTATGTAGTTGTTGATAATAAATTACTTAAAGTAACAAAACAACCTAAAGAGCCGTTTGGGAGCCGAAAGAGACGGTTCTTTTTAGTGAGCCGACCCGAAAGAGCTGGAACTCCCATCACAACTACCAAGTGAACATCAGCTAAACCATGGTGTAACAACGAGTCAGAGGCAGATGGATCCTTGAAGAGTGTTTTTAATTATGAACTTTGGAGAATTCCTGGTGGGCTTGGCAGAGGTCAGGCGTGGCGAGGAGTTGTCATTGGCTGAGGTAGATCTGTGGTCAAAGACTGACTGGAGTCGAGGAGGGTTTAAGACAGGAACATGACTGCAGGAGAGAACGGTAAGAATTGCAGAAGAAAACAAAACTTCAGAGAGAGCATAGTCTGGAATCTGTTTATCTGTTTGGAGTTGATTGGTTGGATGAGAAACAGCTGGTGTGGTCTGGGAACTGCAGTTAGAGGCTGATGGGAAATGGAGTTAAGATGAGGCCCAGGAGGCTGTCAATACTGTGGAGATGGCTCCCTCTGGTGGAGAGACAGGGGACTGATTTATGAGACTTTTAATTGTGGACTTCAGTAGGAAGCAGTACCGATTATCCCGACCAACCACCATTAGCAGGTCTCCAGTGGGGACGGTGGACGTGTTCCTGTATGCAGGTATTCACTTCATCCAGGAAATAACGTGGTCCTGCCATGCCAATTTAATGGTGATGGAAACCTAACTATGTCTTTACCATCTCAACCATTTCACAGTCTAAAGACATCCTTGTTGTCTATCCATCCATGAAACCATTTCTGCTCATTTTCTTCCACTCAGCCGGTACATGTTCATGTTGCCAGCAGTCTAACCAAAGATAACAGAATTCCCTCTCCCCGCCTACTTCCCTACAGCTCTTCTGAAGCGTTCTGAGGCCAGGCAAGATATATAGTCTCTAAGAGTGTCTTCAGTCTTCCCCGGGGTCTCTGTGCTGTGAGATATGGCTGGATCACTTACACAGGGAGGCCTCCAGGAGCATCTGGACCAGATGCCTGAGCTACCTCATCATCCTCTGGATGTGGAGTAGCAGCAGGTCTACAGGGTGACCACGCTTCTCACCATATCTCTAAGGAAGAGCCCAGTCACCCTGCAGAGGAAGCTCACGTTGGCCGCTTGTATCGAGGACTTCACTCTTTGGGTCAAGACTCAGAGATCAGGAGTTGCTGTAGATTTGTTGGCTGAACATCCATGATGCTGATCTCCCATTCCACCACATCCTGAAGGTTCTATTGGGTTCTGGTGACTGTGGAGGTCATTAGAGTCCAGTGAACTCATTGTTCTAGAAACCAGTCTGACATGATTCCAGCTTTATGACATGGAGTCTTATCCTGCTGGAAGTAGCATCAGAAGATGGAACTCTGTGGTCATAAAGGGATGGACATGGTCAGTAACAATACTCAGGTAGACTGTGGTGTTGGAACCATGATCAACTGGTATTAAAGATATAAATTAACAGTAACTGATATTTTTGCATCAGTGGAGTTTTTACTAGAACAAGACTACAGAGAACACAACAAGGACTGTGGAAAATGGACTTTCAGGATCCAATAAAAACAAGAGAACTGGAAGGAGAGGTCAATGGTAGAGTCAAGATAAAGATCAGGATTAGGATCAAGATATCAAAGAACAAGCTAGAGATCTGACAAAAAGATGATAACTTTCTGATGAAAAAACCACAGTTTACCAACTGTGCTCTATAAAAACAGCTAAAGAGGTCATGGGGATTGTGATGGCTGCAAAAGCAACCACACCATGAAGTCACCTGTTCTTGGAAGCTGCTGTGGGTGGAGCCTGGCCAGCAACAAGAGGGTCTCAACTGGACTAAGTTGCCTTAATTGGACTCAACCACTGAATTTAAAGAAAAGTATTAATTCACTTTGAAGTATCTTTTGTATTCAGTTGTTTTAGGTTTTTTTACCTCTTACTTAAGATTTGTTAAATTGTATGTTACTTATTTAAAGTTAATTTTGGTTAAGAGGGAAAAAAAACTGATTTTGTTTTTGTAATAAGTTTCCTCATTTGTCTTAGTCACCCACCCTTTTGGGGTTTTGGTTTGATCAGTTAGTATATATGTTTCCCTCTTGTGTTTGTCTGGAGGTCAGTTATCACGTTGAGTTGAAGTTTTTTTTTATCTGTTGACCTCTTTTATGGGCCCAGTTTAACTCTACTTATTTTTGTAAATACATTTAGCAATTTTTTCAAAAGAAAACATCTGTGCTTCTCTCATCCTTCCACTTGGCTCCTCACAGTGATATTTTTAAATACAG
>NW_023416965.1:28960-30084 GCF_002922805.2 Oryzias melastigma | reverse complement strand
TTTGATCAATCATCTTCAGTTTCTGTCTAAACTGTTCTGTCTGCAGGAAGTGACCCGTCTGTCTCCATGGTGATGACCCAGCACTCACGTGCTGAGCAGGGATTGGCTGATGACTATGATGACATCATCACATCTGGAACCACAGAGCATCAATTCTGAATTGATTGTTTTTTTCTGAAACTTCATCTTTGTTTTTTTTGTTATAATAGTTATTATAATCATTTAGTTATTTTTATTATTCTTTGTTTTATAATTACGAATTCTAAAATTCTTGTTTGAATAAAATTACCTCCACTTTGTCCTTTTAGTAAAACACTATTAATCCATTTATGTAAATTATTGCTACAGCAGATTTCCTTTCTAGAAACTCATATGTTCACATTTTTATAAGAAGAGAACGAAGGAGACAAGAAACGATTCAATTGGGATACAGAAAAATGTGCATAAAGAAAAATGTGATTTGGTCTGATCGTTCCAGAATGGTCTCCAGACATTCACTCAGCAATGATTTCATTTACTGGAAGCTTCCTTAGGTGAGAGTAGCAAATGTGAGGAAACTTAAGTCCAGAAGACCAGTTCAAAGTAAAATTCATCACTATATGATGCATTCAATACAAAATATTCACTAAAGTCTCAGTCGGTCTTTGTGGTGGAAACAAACCCATTGAAACCATTGCACTACGACCATTGTGTCCTTATTTGGACCTGACTGGTCTCCTTAGGGTCAAAGGTCACTTGTTAGAGGTTGACCTGATAAACCTCTAAAGTTATTCTCTGTTACCATAACATGAGACCATTCTGTTCTCACATTACCTCAAACAAATTCAGCATCAGGGACATCATTCTACGGAAAAATCTTAAGATCAGTTTTCTCTTTGGAACAATAGAGGGAAACAAAGTACCAGTTTGGTCTTCTACAGATGTGAGGAATGATGTAAGCTTGGATGCAGAAGAAAGACACAAGACAAGTGAGACCTTCTCAAGGATTGTCTTTGTAGAGAGCCTTCCTCCTCCAATGCAGGTCTTGATGTATTTATATCTTTAATGTTACTGCAAGAAGAACATGTGTCAGTCCTACCAACAGTAAATGTTGTTATTTTCAGCTGTGTGAGGACCAGGATTAT
>NW_023416965.1:26231-28912 GCF_002922805.2 Oryzias melastigma | reverse complement strand
CCATACTACAGGACAAGGAGGTCCATGATCATTGGAAAGTTTGGGGTCATCCAGACAACTTTACGTTTTATATCAAAATTTACAATTTTATTAACTAAAAGAGTTGTGAGATAATTAGAAACTATAGTCAAGACTTGACGAGATTAAAAACAATTATATTCATTTGAAATAATATATTTTCCTTTAAACTTTGATTTCATCAGAGTCCTCCACGTCTAGCAATGCAGAACTTCGGCCTTCTAGCTGTTCGTTTGTTGAGGTAATCTGGAGAGATCAACTCCATAAATGTGATGCTCCAGATACTCAAAGGAAGGTCAGTTTTATATTTTCTCTAACCAGAAAACTGGTTTCATCTGTGCTAACACAATTGTACAAAGGTTTTTCTAAACCTTCTGACACAGTGAGCAAACACATTGTACCATTACAACACTGGAGTGATAGTAGCTGGAAATGAGCCTCTAGTCATTAATGTAGATAATGCACCAAAAAAACAGACATTTGAAGCTGAAAAGGTCATTTATTAATTACTTACCTCATTAATAATGTAGAGTGTAATTCAGATTGGTTTTAAGGCACCTTTTTGAAAAAAATAGTGTCTTTCTTTCAAAAGTAGGAACATGTTTAAGTGAAAATGGTGGATACTGGTACAGCACTTTTATACTTTCCCTGAATGCTCAAAGTTTTTTAGGTCACAGACCCATTGAACATTCACAAAGTGATACCGGCTCTATTGACAAACACTGACGCCAACCTGTAATTACCAGAGGTAATGTGGAGTTCAGTGTCTCGCCCAATGACACTTCAACATGTGGATGGGTAAGGCGGGAACCGAACCTGTGATTTTCTGATCAGAGGTCGACCTCCATACCGCTACACCACAGCCGCTCCAGTGACCCCAAACTTTTGAACTATAGCATATATATATATATATATATATATATATATATATATATATATATATATATATATATACACCAATCAATCAATCAACAAGACAGTTCAAGATTCACTGTGGAAGCGTCCACTAAGTCCCCTTATTTATATATCATATATATATATATATAAAGCGTATATACCAAATATATAATAAATATAACACACATGTTTATGTATATATATATATATTACATCACACAAAGATGAATACCAGGTTTTATTAGATTGAAATTTTTGATTTATTGTAATAAAAAACAAAATCAAACTATTTCATTCATCCATCTATCCATCTTCCTGACCGCTTTGTCCCTTTCGGGGTCGCGGGGGTGCCGGAGCCTATCCTGGCTACTGAAGGGCGAAGGCGGGGTACACCCTGGACAGGTCTCCAGTCTGTCTCAGGGCCTCAATCACACACACATTCACTCTCACATTCACACCTAGGGGCAATTTAGAGTCACCAATTAACCTATGAAGCATGTTTTTGGACGGTGGGAGGAAGCCGGAGTCCCCGGTGAAAACCCACGCATGCACGGGGAGAACATGCAAACTCCACACAGAAAGGTCCCAGCCGGGATTCGAACCGGGGCCTTCTCGCTGTGAGTCCAGAGCGCTAACCACTGCAACTACAGTCAAATCAAACTATTTTTTTTAAAAACAAACAAAAAGTTTCTGAAACAATAACAGACTCTTCAGAACTGATGCTCTGTGGTTACAGATGTGATGATGTCATCATATTAATGCGATGAAGTTCATAGTATTTGTTATATATATATAGTATATATCTTTTTTGATTATCTTGCTATCAGAGACGCGATTTAAGTCGTACCTGACCTGTTTCAATGGAGCTCTTCAGTCTTCATCAGAGTCGTCACCAGGTGGTGGAGTGTGACGTGTATAAACAGCCGATTGTCACTGAGGCGGAGTCATCTGTCAAAGTCTGACAGGTGACTCCGCCTCCACAAGAAGGCAGGACAGCGGGGGGCGGAGTCTTCCCATTTAAACTAGTTAAAATGTACACAATAGTTCACACACACACTTCTGCATATAGACCCACACATGTAAAGCCTTTCATTCTGTCTGATACTGTCACCCCGCTGGAGCAGCAGCAGCCAGAACCCCCCTATACCCGTAGAACCGTCTGTGGTCTTCAGGCTGTTCCTGTTCTGCAGAACCTTCATGTTCTGTTCCATCAGAGTTCCTGCAGGTCTGAGCAGGTCCTGCATTCTTCTCTTAAGGCGGGTGTGTCCTCTCTGCTGATTGGTCGACACAGTCATGTGACTGCAAGCTTCAGAGTGAAGCGTCTGATCAGAGAAGAAGTTCTGCTGAAGACAGCTGCAGGTTCTGGTGTTCAGTTGGTTCTTCTAAAGCAACTTCCTGCCAGGGTTTGTATTATTTCACTTGTTGTTTTGACCTGCTGGAGTGATCGCTGGTCCTGCTTCACCTGTTCAGTTAAACATGTTTGGGGGGGTTCAGCCAGAGGTTCTGGTTCTGCTCGACTGGTCCTGTTAAAAGGACTAAAGGAGAAATCGTATGTTGTAATCATGAGTTTGAGTGTATTAAAAGAAACACAACACAGTATACTTTAAAGTTATGTGTTATAAATAAATGGTCTAATGGCTGCAAAAAAAGTGTACTGTTATAAAGGTCGTAGTGAGATTCAGATCAGAAACGTTTATTGTCATTGCACATGGGGATACAATGAAATTGCAGCAGCCTTGGACATAAGAAGTTAAAAAATAATAATT
>NW_023416965.1:22087-23730 GCF_002922805.2 Oryzias melastigma | reverse complement strand
GTTGTAGTTGGTGTGACTGTGAGTCCCAGCAGATCTAAGTTCTTTAAAGGAGAACCAGTGTTTCTGTTCTGTGAGGACGACAGCTCTGGAGGATGGACTCTGAGGAGGAACACCTCAGGAGAAACCAGGACTCAGTGTGGATCTGAGTGGGGATCAGAAGATGGTTTGTCTTGTTGGATCAATAATCTCGCTCCATCAGACAGTGGCGTGTACTGGTGTGAGTCCAGAGGGGGAGGAGCCAGCAGCATGGTGGTTAACATCAGTGTCTCTGGTAAGATCAGACTGTGGAGTTAGTGTTGCTGCAGCTGTGTGCAGATGGATGAAATGCTTTGTCTCTGTGTTGAGGTGGATCAGTGATCCTGCAGAGTCCTGTCCTCCCTGTGATGGAGGGTCATGACCTCACTCTCAGCTGTCAGTCAAAGATCCCTCGTTCCAACCCCTCAGCTGCTTTCTATAAAGATGGCTCCCTCATCAGGACTGAGCCTACAGGTCACATGACCCTCCAGCATGTTTCCAGGTCTGATGAAGGTCTCTACAAGTGTCACATCAGGGATCATGGAGAGTCTCCATCCAGCTGGATCTCTGTCTCAGGTGAGGAGCTTCACTGTCATCTCACCATGGATTTCCTCCATGCAGTCACCTGACCAGGTGGGATTCTCTCTGCAGAGAGACCCACAGAAGCCCCGCCCACCACAGAAGCCCCGGCCCCTAAGGATAACTCACCTCCTGCCTTATCTTCCATTGGTCTTGTGTTGAGAGTGTGTCTCCACCTGGTGGTGATCAGTCCAAACACCATCTCAACCTTCCTTATGGTGTCTTTATACTGACAAAGGTAACAGAAACCAATCAATCACATTTGATCAATCATCTTCAGTTTCTGTCTAAACCAGGGATCTGGAGCCACATGCGGCTCTTTAAGCGCTGCCTAGTGGCTCCATGGTGCTTTTTCAAAATTGTTTGAAAAAAAAAATAGAGGAAGGAAATATACTATTGATATTATATATTATTGATATTATATATTATTGATATTATATATTATTGATATTATAGATCAAGCGCACACTCACAATGAAACATCAATGCAAACAAGCGCGCACACCAGAATTCCTGGCCCATGCGTCTGGAGCGCACGTGAGCGCTGGTTGTTACGATGGTTTTTAAGTCGGGTCGCGAGCTCCACTTACAAATCAGCACGCATTGAGCGCCCTGAATCTTCAATCCGGTTCAAGATTTCCACGCACAGTCGCAGCAGCGCAGAGCTGTGACCAATCGAGGAGCCGGATTTGGGAGCTGCTTGTGGGCGGAGTCTGCTTCAAAGCACAGAAGTGCCAAACGTGATCACGAAGGAGAAATGAATCATTACGGTTTGTGTCCGGTCAGGTTAATATGACGCCAAGATGGACATTTAAAAGGACAGAGTTGTGAAAACAGAAAGATTTGGGGGATTTTCAATCGCTTTTACTTTTTGCTCTGAGGTTCTCCCTGTTGTAGATGACAGAGGAGCGCTAATGAACAGTAAAATACAGTAGAAGAAGAATGTCCTCCACCCACCGCACGCGGTCGGTGTGTGAACACCTACACACCGGCCGCGTGCGGTGCGTTCAAGAACGTGGTCTATGCGGGATTCTGAACGCACGCTCAGC